>NW_026894730.1:0-87208 GCF_032452875.1 Bos javanicus | reverse complement strand
TTGATCATGCACTGATCACGTGGCTATCATGCACTGCTCACGTGGCTGATCATGCCATGATCACGCAGGCCATGTACTGGTCACATACTGATCATGCACTGATCATGGACTGATCATGCAGTGATCACGTGGCTATCATGCACTACTCACGTGGCTGATCATGCAATGATCATGTAGCTACCATGTACAGGTCACGTGAATGATCATACACCCATCAGGTGACTGATCATGCACTGATCACGTGGCTATCATGCACTGATCACCAGACTGATCATGCACTGATCACGTCTATATCATGCACTGATCACATGATGCCCATGCACTGATCACGTGGATGATCATACACTAATCATGTGACAGATCATGCACTGATCACGTGGCTGATCATGCACTGATACCGTGACTGAGCATGGACTGATCACATGACTATCATGTAGTGATCACGTGACTTAATGGCGCTGATCATGTGACTGATCATGCGCTGATCATGTTTGCTATCATACACTGATCATGTGCCTCTGGAGGCAATAAACAAAGAGCTGAGTAGGCACGAATCAAACAGTCAGCAGGCAATAATCATGGAACTCAGTGTGAGGAATCATGCTGCTCAGCTGGCAATAATCAAGCAGCTGAGCAGGCAGGAATTACGCAGCACAGCTGGCAATTGTCAAGCAGATGACAGGCAGGAATCGTGCAGCTCAGCTGGCATTGTCAAGCAGATGAGCAGACAGTAATCACGCAGCTCAGCAGGCCCAGATCACGTGACTGAGCATGCACTGTTCACGTGGCTGATCATACACTGATCACGTGATGATCATGCACTGATCACTTGGATATCATGCACTGATCACGTGGCTGATCATACACTGTCACGTGTCTGACCATGCACTGATCACGTGGCTGATCATACACTGCTCACGAATGATCATGCACTGATCACGTGGCTATCATGCACTGATCACGTGGCTGAACATGCACTGTTCACGCTGATCACACACCTGTCACGTGACATATCATGCACTGATCACGTGGCACTCATGCACTGATCACGTGGCTGATCATACTCTGCTCACGTAACTCATGCACACATCACGTGGCTATCATGCACTGCTCACGTGGCTCGTCATGGAATGATCACGTAGCTACCATATACTGGTCACGTGACTGATCATGCACTGATCACGTAAATGATCATGCACTTCACGTGACTGATCATGTACTGATCACGTGACTGATCATGCACTGATCACGTGGCTATCATGCACTGCTCACGTGGCTGATCATGCAACGATCACGTAGCAACCATGTACTGGTCACGTGACTGATCATGCACTGATCACGTAATTGATCATGCACTGATCACGTGGCTCATCATGCACTGATCACGTGGCTGATCACACATGTATCACGTGACTGATCATGCACTGATCACGTGGCTCATGCACTGATCACGTGGCTGTCATGCACTGATCACGTGGATATCATGCACTGATCACGTGGCTGATCACACACGATCACATGACTGATCATGCACTGATCACGTGGCTATCATGCACTGATCACGTGGCTGATCATGCAATGATCACGTAGCTACCATGTACTGGTCACGTGACTGATCATGCACTGATCACGTGACTGATCATGCACTGATCACGTGGCTGATCATGCACTGATCACGTGGCTGATCATGCACTGATCACGTGACTGATCATGCACTGATCACGTGACTGATCATGCACTGATCACGTGGCTATCATGCACTGATCACGTGGCTGATCATGCACTGATCACGTGACTGATCATGCACTGATCACGTGGCTGATCATGCACTGATCACGTGACTGATCATGCACTGATCACGTGACTGATCATGCACTGATCACGTGGCTATCATGCACTGATCACGTGGCTGATCATGCCATCACGCAGCTATCATGCACTGATCACATGACTGATCATGCACTGATCACGTGACTGATCATGCACTGATCACGTGGCTATCATGCACTATCACGTGGCTGATCATGCACTGATCATGTAGCTACCATGTACTGGTCACGTGAATGATCATGCACTGATCAGGTGACTGATCATGCACTGATCACGTGGCTATCATGCACTGATCACGTGACTGATCATGCACTGATCACGTCTATCATGCACTGATCACGTGACTGATCATGCACTGATCACGTGGATATCATGCACTGATCACGTGGCTGATCATGCACTGATCACGTGGCTGATCATGCACTGATCACGTGGCTGATCATGCACTGATCACGCACTGATCATGCACTGATCACGTGGCTATCATGCACTGATCACGTGGCTGATCATGCACTGATCACGTGGCTGATCATACACCTGTCACGTGACATATCATGCACTGATCACGTGGCATCATGCACTGATCACGTGGCTGATCATACACTGCTCACGTAACTCATGCACACATCACGTGGCTATCATGCACTGCTCACGTGGCTGTCATGGAATGATCACGTAGTACCATATACTGGTCACGTGACTGATCATGCACTGATCACGTGAATGATCATGCACTGTTCACGTGACTGATCATGCACTGATCACGTGACTGATCATGCACTGATCACGTGGCTATCATGCACTGATCACGTGGCTGATCATGCAACGATCACGTAGCAACCATGCACTGATCACGTGACTGATCATGCACTGATCACGTAATTGATCATGCACTGATCACGTGGCTATCATGCACTGATCACGTGGCTGATCACACATGTATCACGTGACTGATCATGCACTGATCACGTGGCTATCATGCACTGATCACGTGGCTGTCATGCACTGATCACGTGGATATCATGCACTGATCACGTGGCTGATCACACTGATCACATGACTGATCATGCACTGATCACGTGGCTATCATGCACTGATCACGTGGCTGATCATGCAATGATCACGTAGCTACCATGTACTGGTCACGTGACTGATCATGCACTGATCACGTAATTGATCATGCACTGATCACGTGGCTGATCATGCACTGATCACGTGGCTGATCATGCACTGATCACGTAACTGATCATGCACTGATCACGTGACTGATCATGCACTGATCACGTGGCTATCATGCACTGATCACGTGGCTGATCATGCACTGATCACGTGACTGGTCATGCACTGATCACGTGGCTGATCATGCACTGATCACGGACTGATCATGCACTGATCACGTGTCTGATCATGCACTGATCACGTGGCATCATGCACTGTCACGTGGCTGATCATGCATGATCACGCAGCTACCATGTACTGGTCACATGACTGATCATGCACTGATCACGTGACTGATCATGCACTGATCACGTGGCTATCATGCACTATCACGTGGCTGATCATGCAATGATCATGTAGCTACCATGTACAGGTCACGTGAATGATCATACACCCATCAGGTGACTGATCATGCACTGATCACGTGGCTATCATGCACTGATCACGTGACTGATCATGCACTGATCACGTCTATATCATGCACTGATCACATGACTGCCCATGCACTGATCACGTGGATGATCATACACTAACGTGACAGATCATGCACTGATCACGTGGCTGATCATGCACTGATACCGTGACTGAGCATGGACTGATCACATGACTATCATGTAGTGATCACGTGACTTAATGCGCTGATCATGTGACTGATCATGCGCTGATCATGTTTGCTATCATACACTGATCATGTGCCTCTGGAGGCAATAAACAAAGAGCTGAGTAGGCACGAATCAAACAGTCAGCAGGCAATAATCATGGAACTCAGCTGTGAGGAATCATGCTGCTCAGCTGGCAATAATCAAGCAGCTGAGCAGGCAGGAATTACGCAGCACAGCTGGCAATTGTCAAGCAGATGACAGGCAGGAATCGTGCAGCTCAGCTGGCAATTGTCAAGCAGATGAGCAGACAGTAATCACGCAGCTCAGCAGGCCCTGATCACGTGACTGAGCATGCACTGTTCACGTGGCTGATCATACACTGATCACGTGATGATCATGCACTGATCACTTGGATATCATGCACTGATCACGTGGCTGATCATACACTGTTCACGTGTCTGACCATGCACTGATCACGTGGCTGATCATGCACTGCTCACGATCATGCACTGATCACGTGGCTGCACATGCACATCACGTGGCTGAACATGCACTGATCACGTGGCTGATCACACACCTGTCACGTGACATATCATGCACTGATCACGTGGATCATGCACTGATCGTGCTGATCATACTCTGCTCACGGATCATACACATCACGTGGCTATCATGCACTGTCACGAATGATCACGAGTACCATATACTGTCACGACTGATCATGCACTGATCACGAATGATCATGCACTGATCACGTGATGATCATGCACTGATCACGTGACTGATCATGCACTGATCACGTGGCATTGCACTGCTCACGTGGCTGATCATGCAACGATCACGTAGCAACCATGCACTGGTCACGTGACTGATCATGCACTGATCAGTTTTGACGATCCGCACTGATCACGTGGCTATCATGCACTGATCACGTGGCTGATGGCATATTGTATCACGTGACTGATCATGCACTGATCACGTGGCTTCATGCACTGATCACGCATGGCTGCACTGATCACGTGATATCATGCACTGATCACGTGGCTGATCACATGACTGTCTACGCATCACTATGCACTGATCACGTGGCTGATCATGCACTGATCACGTAACTGATCATGCACTGATCACGTGGCTATCATGCACTGATCAGGCTGAACATGCACTGATCACGTACTGATCATGACACCTGTCACGCATATCATGCACTGATCACGTGGCACATGCACTGATCACGTGGCTGATCATACTGCTCACTAACTCATGCACTGATCACGTGGCTGATCATGCACTGATCACGTGGCTCGTCATGGAATGATGGCTTAGCAACCATATACTGGTCACGTGACTGATCATGCACTGATCACGAATGACATGCACTGTTCACGTGATGATCATGCACTGATCACGTGACTGATCATGCACTGATCACGTGGCTATCATGCACTGCTACGTGGCTGATCATGCACTGATCACGTAGCTACCATGCACTGATCACGTGACTGATCATGCACTGATCACGAATTGATCGCACTGATCACGGCTATCATGCACTGATCACGTGGCTGATCACACATGATCAATGGACTGATCATGCACTGATCACGTGGCTATCATGCACTGATCACGTGGCTGATCATGCACTGATCACGTGGCTATCATGCACTGATCATGGCTGATCATGCAACTGATCATGAGCTATCATGCACTGATCACGTGGACTGATCATGCACTGATCACGTGACTGATCATGCACTGATCATGGCTGATCATGCACTGATCACGCTGATCATGCACTGATCACGTGACTGATCATGCACTGATCACGTGACTGATCATGCACTGATCACGTGGCTATCATGCACTGATCACGTGGCTGATCATGCACTGATCACGTGCTGATCATGCACTGATCACGTGACTGATCATGCACTGATCACGTGTCTGATCATGCACTGATCACGTGGCTATCATGCACTGTCACGTGGCTGATCATGCATGATCACGCAGCTACCATGTACTGGTCACATGACTGATCATGCACTGATCACGTGACTGATCATGCACTGATCACGTGGCTATCATGCACTACTCACGTGGCTGATCATGCAATGATCATGTAGCTACCATGTACAGGTCACGTGAATGATCATACACCCATCAGGTGACTGATCATGCACTGATCACGTGGCTATCATGCACTGATCACGAGACTGATCATGCACTGATCACGTCTATATCATGCACTGATCACATGACTGCCCATGCACTGATCACGGATGATCATACACTAATTCAGACAGATCATGCACTGATCACGTGGCTGATCATGCACTGATACCGTGACTGAGCATGGACTGATCACATGACTATCATGTAGTGATCACGTGACTTAATGGCGCTGATCATGTGACTGATCATGCGCTGATCATGTTTGCTATCATACACTGATCATGTGCCTCTGGAGGCAATAAACAAAGAGCTGAGTAGGCACGAATCAAACAGTCAGCAGGCAATAATCATGGAACTCAGGTGTGAGGAATCATGCTGCTCAGCTGGCAATAATCAAGCAGCTGAGCAGGCAGGAATTACGCAGCACAGCTGGCAATTGTCAAGCAGATGACAGGCAGGAATCGTGCAGCTCAGCTGGCAATTGTCAAGCAGATGAGCAGACAGTAATCACGCAGCTCAGCAGGCCCTGATCACGTGACTGAGCATGCACTGTTCACGTGGCTGATCATACACTGATCACGTGATGATCATGCACTGATCACTTGGATATCATGCACTGATCACGTGGCTGATCATACACTGTTCACGTGTCTGACCATGCACTGATCACGTGGCTGATCATGCACTGCTCACGTGAACTGATCATGCACTGATCACGTGGCTATCATGCACTGATCACGTGGCTGAACATGCACTGTTCACGTGGCTGATCACACACCTGTCACGTGACATATCATGCACTGATCACGTGGCACTCATGCACTGATCACGTGGCTGATCATACTCTGCTCACGTAACTCATGCACACATCACGTGGCTATCATGCACTGCTCACGTGGCTGTCATGGAATGATCACGTAGCAACCATATACTGGTCACGTGACTGATCATGCACTGATCACGTAAATGATCATGCACTGTTCACGTGACTGATCATGTACTGATCACGTGACTGATCATGCACTGATCACGTGGCTATCATGCACTGCTCACGTGGCTGATCATGCACGATCACGTAGCAACCATGCACTGGTCACGTGACTGATCATGCACTGATCACGTAATTGATCATGCACTGATCACGTGGCTCATCATGCACTGATCACGTGGCTGATCACACATGTATCACGTGACTGATCATGCACTGATCACGTGGCTCTCATGCACTGATCACGTGGCTGTCATGCACTGATCACGTGGATATCATGCACTGATCACGTGGCTGATCACACACGTATCACGTGACTGATCATGCACTGATCACGTGGCTATCATGCACTGATCACGTGGCTGATCATGCAATGATCACGTGGCTACCATGTACTGGTCACGTGACTGATCATGCACTGATCACGTAATTGATCATGCACTGATCACGTGGCTGATCATGCACTGATCACGTGGCTGATCATGCACTGATCACGTGACTGATCATGCACTGATCACGTGACTGATCATGCACTGATCACGTGGCTATCATGCACTGATCACGTGGCTGACACACTGATCACGTGGCTGATCATGCACTGATCACGTGACTGATCATGCACTGATCACGTGACTGATCATGCACTGATCACGTGGCTATCATGCACTGCTCACGGGTGATCATGCCATGATCACGCAGCTACCATGTACTGGTCACATGACTGATCATGCACTGATCACGTGACTGATCATGCACTGATCACGTGGCTATCATGCACTACTCACGTGGCTGATCATGCAATGATCATGTAGCTACCATGTACAGGTCACGTGAATGATCATACACCCATCAGGTGACTGATCATGCACTGATCACGTGGCTATCATGCACTGATCACGAGACTGATCATGCACTGATCACGTCTATATCATGCACTGATCACATGACTGCCCATGCACTGATCACGTGGATGATCATACACTAATCATGTGACAGATCATGCACTGATCACGTGGCTGATCATGCACTGATACCGTGACTGAGCATGGACTGATCACATGACTATCATGTAGTGATCACGTGACTTAATGGCGCTGATCATGTGACTGATCATGCGCTGATCATGTTTGCTATCATACACTGATCATGTGCCTCTGGAGGCAATAAACAAAGAGCTGAGTAGGCACGAATCAAACAGTCAGCAGGCAATAATCATGGAACTCAGGTGAGGAATCATGCTGCTCAGCTGGCAATAATCAAGCAGCTGAGCAGGCAGGAATTACGCAGCACAGCTGGCAATTGTCAAGCAGATGACAGGCAGGAATCGTGCAGCTCAGCTGGCAATTGTCAAGCAGATGAGCAGACAGTAATCACGCAGCTCAGCAGGCCCTGATCACGTGACTGAGCATGCACTGTTCACGTGGCTGATCATACACTGATCACGTGATGATCATGCACTGATCACTGGATATCATGCACTGATCACGTGGCTGATCATACACTGTTCACGTGTCTGACCATGCACTGATCACGTGGCTGATCATACACTGATCACGAATGATCATGCACTGATCACGCACATCATGCACTGATCACGTGGCTGATCATGCACTGATCACGTGGATGATCATGCACTGATCACGTGACTGATCATGCACTGATCACGTGGCTATCATGCACTGATCACGTGGCTGATCATGCATGATCACGTAGCTATCATGCACTGATCACGTGACTGATCATGCACTGATCATGTGATGATCATGCACTGATCACGTGGCTATCATGCACTATCACGTGGCTGATCATGCACTGATCATGAAGTACGGCATGCAGGTCACGTGACTGATCATGCACTGATCACGTGACTGATCATGCACTGATCACGTGGCTATCATGCACTGATCACGTGACTGATCATGCATGATCACGCCTATATCATGCACTGATCACGTGACTGCATGCACTGATCACGTGGATGATCATGCACTGATCACGGTGATCATGCACTGATCACGTGGCTGATCATGCACTGATCACGTGACTGATCATGCACTGATCACGTGACTGATCACACTGATCACGCACTGATCATGCACTGATCACGTGGCTGATCATGCACTGATCACGTGGCTGATCATACACTGATCACGTGACTGATCATGCACTGATCACGTGGCTGATCATGCACTGATCACGTGGCTATCATGCACTGATCACAATGTGGACATGCACTGATCACGTGACTGATCATGCACTGATCATGGCTGATCATGCTGATCACGCATGATCATGCACTGATCACGTCTGATCATGCACTGATCACGTGGCTATCATGCACTGCTCATGTGACTGATCATGCATGATCAATGAGCTGATCCATGCACTGGCTACATGACTGATCATGCACTGATCACGGGACTGATCGTCATCATGCACTGATCACGTGGCTATCATGCACTGATCACGTGGCTGATCATGCACTGATCACGTAGCTACCATGCATGGTCATGTGACTGATCATGCACTGATCACGTACTGATCATGCACTGATCACGTGGCTATCATGCACTGATCACGTGATGATCATGCACTGTCGTCTATATCATGCACTGATCACGTGATATCATGCACTGATCACGTGATATCATGCACTGATCACGTGGCTGATCATGCACTGATCACGTGGCTGATCATGCACTGATCACGTGGCTGATCATGCACTGATCACGTGACTGATCATGCACTGATCACGTGGCTATCATGCACTGATCACGTGGCTGATCATGCACTGATCACGCTGATCATGCACTGATCACGTGACTATCATGCACTGATCACGTGGCATCATGCACTGATCACGGGCTGTCATGCAATGATCACGTGAGCAACTATATACTGGTCACGTGACTGATCATGCACTGATCACGAATGATCATGCACTGATCACGTGACTGATCATGCACTGA
The DNA here is from genome assembly GCF_032452875.1 of Bos javanicus. Lineage (NCBI taxonomy): Eukaryota > Metazoa > Chordata > Mammalia > Artiodactyla > Bovidae > Bos > Bos javanicus. The sequence continues at coordinate 77,429 of NW_026894730.1, read as the reverse complement.
TCACGTGACTGATCATGCACTGATCACGTGGCTATCATGCACTGATCACGTGGCTGATCATGCAACGATCACGTAGCAACCATGCACTGGTCACGTGACTGATCATGCACTGATCACGTAATTGATCATGCACTGATCACGTGGCTGATCATGCACTGATCACGTGGCTGATCACATGATCACGTGACTGATCATGCACTGATCACGTGGCTATCATGCACTGATCACGTGGCTGTCATGCACTGATCACGTGGATATCATGCACTGATCACGTGGCTGATCACACACGATCACGTGACTGATCATGCACTGATCACGTGGCTATCATGCACTGATCACGTGGCTGATCATGCACTGATCACGTGGCTATCATGCACTGATCACGTGACTGATCATGCACTGATCACGTGATTGATCATGCACTGATCACGTGGCTGATCATGCACTGATCACGTGGCTGATCATGCACTGATCACGTGACTGATCATGCACTGATCACGTGACTGATCATGCACTGATCACGTGGCTATCATGCACTGATCACGTGGCTGATCATACACTGATCACGTGGCTGATCATGCACTGATCACGTGGCTGATCATGCACTGATCACGTGACTGATCATGCACTGATCCTGACTGATCATGCACTGATCACGTGGCTATCATGCACTGCTCACGTGGCTGATCATGCCATGATCACGCAGCTACCATGTACTGGTCACATGACTGATCATGCACTGATCACGTGACTGATCATGCAGTGATCACGTGGCTATCATGCACTACTCACGTGGCTGATCATGCAATGATCATGTAGCTACCATGTACAGGTCACGTGAATGATCATACACCCATCAGGTGACTGATCATGCACTGATCACGTGGCTATCATGCACTGATCACGAGACTGATCATGCACTGATCACGTCTATATCATGCACTGATCACATGACTGCCCATGCACTGATCACGTGGATGATCATACACTAATCATGTGACAGATCATGCACTGATCACGTGGCTGATCATGCACTGATACCGTGACTGAGCATGGACTGATCACATGACTATCATGTAGTGATCACGTGACTTAATGGCGCTGATCATGTGACTGATCATGCACTGATCATGTTTGCTATCATACACTGATCATGTGCCTCTGGAGGCAATAAACAAAGAGCTGAGTAGGCACGAATCAAACAGTCAGCAGGCAATAATCATGGAACTCAGCTGTGAGGAATCATGCTGCTCAGCTGGCAATAATCAAGCAGCTGAGCAGGCAGGAATTACGCAGCACAGCTGGCAATTGTCAAGCAGATGACAGGCAGGAATCGTGCAGCTCAGCTGGCAATTGTCAAGCAGATGAGCAGACAGTAATCACGCAGCTCAGCAGGCCCAGATCACGTGACTGAGCATGCACTGTTCACGTGGCTGATCATACACTGATCACGTGATGATCATGCACTGATCACTTGGATATCATGCACTGATCACGTGGCTGATCATACACTGTTCACGTGTCTGACCATGCACTGATCACGTGGCTGATCATACACTGCTCACGTAACTGATCATGCACTGATCACGTGGCTATCATGCACTGATCACGTGGCTGAACATGCACTGTTCACGTGGCTGATCACACACCTGTCACGTGACATATCATGCACTGATCACGTGGCACTCATGCACTGATCACGTGGCTGATCATACTCTGCTCACGAATCATGCACACATCACGTGGCTATCATGCACTGCTCACGTGGCTCGTCATGGAATGATCACGAGCAACCATATACTGGTCACGTGACTGATCATGCACTGACGTGAATGATCATGCACTGTTCACGTGACTGATCATGTACTGATCACGTGACTGATCATGCACTGATCACGTGGCTATCATGCTCTGCTCACGTGGCTGATCATGCAACGATCACGTAGCAACCATGTACTGGTCACGTGACTGATCATGCACTGATCACGTAATTGATCCTGCACTGATCACGTGGCTCATCATGCACTGATCACGTGGCTGATCACACATGTATCACGTGACTGATCATGCACTGATCACGTGGCTATCATGCACTGATCACGTGGCTATCATGCACTGATCACGTGGATATCATGCACTGATCACGTGGCTGATCACACACGTATCACGTGACTGATCATGCACTGATCACGTGGCTATCATGCACTGATCACGTGGCTGATCATGCAATGATCACGTAGCTACCATGTACTGGTCACGTGACTGATCATGCACTGATCACGTGACTGATCATGCACTGATCACGTGGCTGATCATGCACTGATCACGTGGCTGATCATGCACTGATCATGACTGATCATGCACTGATCACGTGACTGATCATGCACTGATCACGTGGCTATCATGCACTGATCACGTGGCTGATCATGCACTGATCACGTGACTGATCATGCACTGATCACGTGACTGATCATGCACTGATCACGTGGCTGATCATGCACTGATCACGTGGCTGATCATGCACTGATCACGTGGCTATCATGCACTGATCACGTGGCTGATCATGCACTGATCACGTGACTGATCATGCACTGATCACGTGGCTGATCATGCACTGATCACGTGACTGATCATGCACTGATCACGTGGCTATCATGCACTGATCACGTGGCTGATCATGCACTGATCACGTGGCTGATCACACACTGTCACGGACATATCATGCACTGATCACGTGGCATCATGCACTGATCACGTGGCTGATCATACCTGATCAATGATCATGCACTGATCACGTGGCTATCATGCACTGATCACGTGGCTGTCATGCAATGATCACGTAGCTGACCATATACTGGTCACGTGACTGATCATGCACTGATCACGTGATCATGCACTGATCACGTGACTGATCATGCACTGATCACGTGACTGATCATGCACTGATCACGTGGCTATCATGCACTGCTCACGTGGCTGATCATGCAATGATCACGTAGCAACCATGCACTGGTCATGACTGATCATGCACTGATCACGCTGATCATGCACTGATCACGTGGCTGATCATGCACTGATCACGTGGCTGATCACACATGATCACGTGACTGATCATGCACTGATCACGTGGCTATCATGCACTGATCACGTGGCTGATCATGCACTGATCACGTGGATATCATGCACTGATCACGTGGCTGATCATGCACTGATCACGTGACTGATCATGCACTGATCACGCATCATGCACTGATCACGTGGCTATCATGCACTGATCACGTGGCTGATCATGCACTGATCACGAGCTATCATGCACTGATCACGTGACTGATCATGCACTGATCACGTGGCTGATCATGCACTGATCACGTGGCTGATCATGCACTGATCACGTGGCTGATCATGCACTGATCACGTGACTGATCATGCACTGATCACGTGACTGATCATGCACTGATCACGTGGCTATCATGCACTGATCACGTGGCTGATCATACACTGATCACGTGGCTGATCATGCACTGATCACGTGGCTGATCATGCACTGATCACGTGACTGATCATGCACTGATCACGTGACTGATCATGCACTGATCACGTGGCTATCATGCACTGCTCACGTGGCTGATCATGCCATGATCACGCAGCTACCATGTACTGGTCACATGACTGATCATGCACTGATCACGTGACTGATCATGCAGTGATCACGTGGCTATCATGCACTACTCACGTGGCTGATCATGCAATGATCATGTAGCTACCATGTACAGGTCACGTGAATGATCATACACCCATCAGGTGACTGATCATGCACTGATCACGTGGCTATCATGCACTGATCACGAGACTGATCATGCACTGATCACGTCTATATCATGCACTGATCACATGACTGCCCATGCACTGATCACGTGGATGATCATACACTAATCATGTGACAGATCATGCACTGATCACGTGGCTGATCATGCACTGATACCGTGACTGAGCATGGACTGATCACATGACTATCATGTAGTGATCACGTGACTTAATGGCGCTGATCATGTGACTGATCATGCGCTGATCATGTTTGCTATCATACACTGATCATGTGCCTCTGGAGGCAATAAACAAAGAGCTGAGTAGGCACGAATCAAACAGTCAGCAGGCAATAATCATGGAACTCAGCTGTGAGGAATCATGCTGCTCAGCTGGCAATAATCAAGCAGCTGAGCAGGCAGGAATTACGCAGCACAGCTGGCAATTGTCAAGCAGATGACAGGCAGGAATCGTGCAGCTCAGCTGGCAATTGTCAAGCAGATGAGCAGACAGTAATCACGCAGCTCAGCAGGCCCAGATCACGTGACTGAGCATGCACTGTTCACGTGGCTGATCATACACTGATCACGTGATGATCATGCACTGATCACTTGGATATCATGCACTGATCACGTGGCTGATCATACACTGTTCACGTGTCTGACCATGCACTGATCACGTGGCTGATCATACACTGCTCACGTAACTGATCATGCACTGATCACGTGGCTATCATGCACTGATCACGTGGCTGAACATGCACTGTTCACGTGGCTGATCACACACCTGTCACGTGACATATCATGCACTGATCACGTGGCTCATGCACTGATCACGTGGCTGATCATACTCTGCTCACGTAACTCATGCACACATCACGTGGCTATCATGCACTGCTCACGTGGCTCGTCATGGAATGATCACGTAGCAACCATATACTGGTCACGTGACTGATCATGCACTGATCACGTAAATGATCATGCACTGTTCACGTGACTGATCATGTACTGATCACGTGACTGATCATGCACTGATCACGTGGCTATCATGCACTGCTCACGTGGCTGATCATGCACTGATCACGTAGCAACCATGTACTGGTCACGTGACTGATCATGCACTGATCACGTAATTGATCCTGCACTGATCACGTGGCTCATCATGCACTGATCACGTGGCTGATCACATGTATCACGTGACTGATCATGCACTGATCACGTGGCTATCATGCACTGATCACGTGGCTGTCATGCACTGATCACGTGGCTATCATGCACTGATCACGTGGCTGATCATGCACTGATCACGTGGCTGATCATGCACTGATCACGTGGCTGATCATGCACTGATCACGTGGCTGATCATGCACTGATCACGTGGCTGATCATGCACTGATCACGTGGCTGATCATGCACTGATCACGTGACTGATCATGCACTGATCACGTGACTGATCATGCACTGATCACGTGGCTATCATGCACTGATCACGTGGCTGATCATGCACTGATCACGTGACTGATCATGCACTGATCACGTGACTGATCATGCACTGATCACGTGTCTGATCATGCACTGATCACGTGGCTATCATGCACTGATCACGTGGCTGATCATGCCGATCACGAGCTACCATGTACTGGTCACATGACTGATCATGCACTGATCACGCGATTGATCATGCACTGATCACGTGGCTATCATGCACTACTCACGTGGCTGATCATGCAATGATCATGTAGCTACCATGTACAGGTCACGCAATGATCATACACCCATCAGGTGACTGATCATGCACTGATCACGTGGCTATCATGCACTGATCACGAGACTGATCATGCACTGTTCACGCCTATATCATGCACTGATCACATGACTGCCCATGCACTGATCACGTGGATGATCATACACTAATCATGTGACAGATCATGCACTGATCACGTGGCTGATCATGCACTGATACCGTGACTGAGCATGGACTGATCACATGACTATCATGTAGTGATCACGTGACTTAATGGCGCTGATCATGTGACTGATCATGCGCTGATCATGTTTGCTATCATACACTGATCATGTGCCTCTGGAGGCAATAAACAAAGAGCTGAGTAGGCACGAATCAAACAGTCAGCAGGCAATAATCATGGAACTCAGGTGTGAGGAATCATGCTGCTCAGCTGGCAATAATCAAGCAGCTGAGCAGGCAGGAATTACGCAGCACAGCTGGCAATTGTCAAGCAGATGACAGGCAGGAATCGTGCAGCTCAGCTGGCAATTGTCAAGCAGATGAGCAGACAGTAATCACGCAGCTCAGCAGGCCCAGATCACGTGACTGAGCATGCACTGTTCACGTGGCTGATCATACACTGATCACGTGATGATCATGCACTGATCACTTGGATATCATGCACTGATCACGTGGCTGATCATACACTGTTCACGTGTCTGACCATGCACTGATCACGTGGCTGATCATACACTGCTCACGTAACTGATCATGCACTGATCACGTGGCTATCATGCACTGATCACGTGGCTGAACATGCACTGTTCACGTGGCTGATCACACACCTGTCACGTGATATATCATGCACTGATCACGTGGCACTCATGCACTGATCACGTGGCTGATCATACTCTGCTCACGTAACTCATGCACACATCACGTGGCTATCATGCACTGCTCACGTGGCTCGTCATGGAATGATCACGTAGCAACCATATACTGGTCACGTGACTGATCATGCACTGATCACGAATGATCATGCACTGTTCACGTGACTGATCATGCACTGATCACGTGACTGATCATGCACTGATCACGTGGCTATCATGCACTGCTCACGTGGCTGATCATGCAACGATCACGTGTAGCAACCATGTACTGTCACGTGACTGATCATGCACTGATCACGTAATTGATCATGCACTGATCACGTGGCTCATCATGCACTGATCACGTGGCTGATCACACATGATCACGTGACTGATCATGCACTGATCACGTGGCTCATGCACTGATCACGTGGCTGTCATGCACTGATCACGTGGATATCATGCACTGATCACGTGCTGATCACACACGATCACATGACTGATCATGCACTGATCACGTGGCTATCATGCACTGATCACGTGGCTGATCATGCAATGATCACGTAGCTACCATGTACTGGTCACGTGACTGATCATGCACTGATCACGTAACTGATCATGCACTGATCACGTGGCTGATCATGCACTGATCACGTGGCTGATCATGCACTGATCACATGACTGATCATGCACTGATCACGTGACTGATCATGCACTGATCACGTGGCTATCATGCACTGATCACGTGGCTGATCATGCACTGATCATGGCTGATCATGCACTGATCACGTGACTGATCATGCACTGATCACGTGACTGATCATGCACTGATCACGTGGCTATCATGCACTGCTCACGTGGCTGATCATGCCATGATCACGCAGCTACCATGTACTGGTCACATGACTGATCATGCACTGATCACGTGACTGATCATGCGTGATCACGTGGCTATCATGCACTACTCACGTGGCTGATCATGCAATGATCATGTAGCTACCATGTACAGGTCACGTGAATGATCATACACCCATCAGGTGACTGATCATGCACTGATCACGTGGCTATCATGCACTGATCACGAGACTGATCATGCACTGATCACGTCTATATCATGCACTGATCACATGACTGCCCATGCACTGATCACGTGGATGATCATACACTAATCTTGTGACAGATCATGCACTGATCACGTGGCTGATCATGCACTGATACCGTGACTGAGCATGGACTGATCACATGACTATCATGTAGTGATCACGTGACTTAATGGCGCTGATCATGTGACTGATCATGCGCTGATCATGTTTGCTATCATACACTGATCATGTGCCTCTGGAGGCAATAAACAAAGAGCTGAGTAGGCACGAATCAAACAGTCAGCAGGCAATAATCATGGAACTCAGGTGTGAGGAATCATGCTGCTCAGCTGGCAATAATCAAGCAGCTGAGCAGGCAGGAATTACGCAGCACAGCTGGCAATTGTCAAGCAGATGACAGGCAGGAATCGTGCAGCTCAGCTGGCAATTGTCAAGCAGATGAGCAGACAGTAATCACGCAGCTCAGCAGGCCCAGATCACGTGACTGAGCATGCACTGTTCACGTGGCTGATCATACACTGATCACGTGATGATCATGCACTGATCACTTGGATATCATGCACTGATCACGTGGCTGATCATACACTGTTCACGTGTCTGACCATGCACTGATCACGTGGCTGATCATACACTGCTCACGTAACTGATCATGCACTGATCACGTGGCTATCATGCACTGATCACGTGGCTGATCATGCACTGATCACGTGACTGATCATGCACTGATCACGTGACTGATCATGCACTGATCACGTGGCTATCATGCACTGATCACGTGGCTGATCATGCATGATCACGCAGCTACCATGCACTGATCACGTGACTGATCATGCACTGATCACGTGACTGATCATGCACTGATCACGTGGCTATCATGCACTATCACGTGGCTGATCATGCACTGATCACGTAGCTATCATGCACTGATCACGTGACTGATCATGCACTGATCACGTGACTGATCATGCACTGATCACGTGGCTATCATGCACTGATCACGTGGCTGATCATGCACTGATCACGGCTATATCATGCACTGATCACGTGACTGATCATGCACTGATCACGTGGATGATCATGCACTGATCACGTGGCTGATCATGCACTGATCACGTGGCTGATCATGCACTGATCACGTAGCTATCATGCACTGATCACGTGACTGATCATGCACTGATCACGTGGCTGATCATGCACTGATCACGTGGCTGATCATGCACTGATCACGTGGCTGATCATGCACTGATCACGTGACTGATCATGCACTGATCACGTGACTGATCATGCACTGATCACGTGGCTATCATGCACTGATCACGTGGCTGATCATGCACTGATCACGTGACTGATCATGCACTGATCACGTGGCTGATCATGCACTGATCACGTGACTGATCATGCACTGATCACGTGGCTGATCATGCACTGATCACGTGGCTATCATGCACTGATCACGTGGCTGATCATGCATGATCACGCAGCTATCATGCACTGATCACGTGACTGATCATGCACTGATCACGTGACTGATCATGCACTGATCACGTGGCTATCATGCACTGATCACGGCTGATCATGCACTGATCACGTAGCTATCATGCACTGATCACGTGACTGATCATGCACTGATCACGTGACTGATCATGCACTGATCACGTGGCTATCATGCACTGATCACGTGACTGATCATGCACTGATCACGTTCTGATCATGCACTGATCACGTGACTGATCATGCACTGATCACGTGGATATCATGCACTGATCACGTGGCTGATCATGCACTGATCACGTGACTGATCATGCACTGATCACGTGGCTGATCATGCACTGATCACGTGACTGATCATGCACTGATCACGTGGCTATCATGCACTGATCACGGCTGATCATGCACTGATCACGTGCTGATCATGCACTGATCACGTGACTATCATGCACTGATCACGTGGCTATCATGCACTGCTCACGTGGCTGTCATGCACTGATCACGTAGCTGATCATACTGATCACGTGACTGATCATGCACTGATCACGTGACTGATCATGCACTGATCACGTGACTGATCATGCACTGATCACGTGACTGATCATGCACTGATCACGTGGCTATCATGCACTGATCACGTGGCTGATCATGCACTGATCACGAGCAACCATGTACTGGTCACGTGACTGATCATGCACTGATCACGTTGATCATGCACTGATCACGTGGCTGATCATGCACTGATCACGTGGCTGATCACACATGATCACGTGACTGATCATGCACTGATCACGTGGCTATCATGCACTGATCACGTGGCTGATCATGCACTGATCACGCGGATATCATGCACTGATCATGGCTGATCACACACGATCACGTGACTGATCATGCACTGATCACGGCTATCATGCACTGATCACGTGGCTGATCATGCACTGATCACGAGCTATCATGCACTGGTCACGTGACTGATCTGCACTGATCAATAACGATGCACTGATCACGTGGCTGATCATGCACTGATCACGTGGCTGATCATGCACTGATCACGTGACTGATCATGCACTGATCACGTGACTGATCATGCACTGATCACGTGGCTATCATGCACTGATCACGTGGCTGATCATACTGATCACGTGACTGATCATGCACTGATCACGTGGCTGATCATGCACTGATCACGGATGATCATGCACTGATCACGTGGCTGATCATGCACTGATCACGTGGCTATCATGCACTGCTCACGTGGCTGATCATGCCATGATCACGCAGCTACCATGTACTGGTCACATGACTGATCATGCACTGATCACGTGACTGATCATGCACTGATCACGCTATCATGCACTACTCACGTGGCTGATCATGCAATGATCATGTAGCTACCATGTACAGGTCACGTGAATGATCATACACCCATCAGGTGACTGATCATGCACTGATCACGTGGCTATCATGCACTGATCACGAGACTGATCATGCATCACCATATCATGCACTGATCACATGATCATGCACTGATCACGTATGATCATACACTAATCTTGTGACAGATCATGCACTGATCACGTGGCTGATCATGCACTGATACCGTGACTGAGCATGGACTGATCACATGACTATCATGTAGTGATCACGTGACTTAATGGCGCTGATCATGTGACTGATCATGCACTGATCATGTTTGCTATCATACACTGATCATGTGCCTCTGGAGGCAATAAACAAAGAGCTGAGTAGGCACGAATCAAACAGCAGGCAATAATCATGGAACTCAGGTGTGAGGAATCATGCTGCTCAGCTGGCAATAATCAAGCAGCTGAGCAGGCAGGAATTACGCAGCACAGCTGGCATTGTCAAGCAGATGACAGGCAGGAATCGTGCAGCTCAGCTGGCAATTGTCAAGCAGATGAGCAGACAGTAATCACGCAGCTCAGCAGGCCCAGATCACGTGACTGAGCATGCACTGTTCACGTGGCTGATCATACACTGATCACGTGATGATCATGCACTGATCACTTGGATATCATGCACTGATCACGTGGCTGATCATACACTGTTCACGTGTCTGACCATGCACTGATCACGTGGCTGATCATGCACTGCTCACGTAACTGATCATGCACTGATCACGTGGCTATCATGCACTGATCACGTGGCTGAACATGCACTGTTCACGTGGCTGATCACACACCTGTCACGTGACATATCATGCACTGATCACGTGGCACTCATGCACTGATCACGTGGCTGATCATACTCTGCTTACGTAACTCATGCACACATCACGTGGCTATCATGCACTGCTCACGTGGCTCGTCATGGAATGATCACGTAGCAACCATATACTGGTCACGTGACTGATCATGCAAGATCACGAATGATCATGCACTGTTCACGTGACTGATCATGTACTGATCACGTGACTGATCATGCACTGATCACGTGGCTATCATGCTCTGCTCACGTGGCTGATCATGCACTGATCATGAGCAACCATGTACTGGTCACGTGACTGATCATGCACTGATCACGTAATTGATCCTGCACTGATCACGTGGCTCATCATGCACTGATCACGTGGCTGATCACACATGTATCACGTGACTGATCATGCACTGATCACGTGGCTATCATGCACTGATCACGTGGCTATCATGCACTGATCACGTGGATATCATGCACTGATCACGTGGCTGATCACACACTATCACGTGACTGATCATGCACTGATCACGTGGCTATCATGCACTGATCACGTGGCTGATCATGCAATGATCACGAGCTGATCATGTACTGGTCACGTGACTGATCATGCACTGATCACGTGACTGATCATGCACTGATCACGTGGCTGATCATGCACTGATCACGGCTGATCATGCACTGATCACGTGACTGATCATGCACTGATCACGTGATGATCATGCACTGATCACGGCTATCATGCACTGATCACGTGGCTGATCATGCACTGATCACGTGACTGATCATGCACTGATCACGTGACTGATCATGCACTGATCACGTGTGATCATGCACTGATCACGTGGCTATCATGCACTGATCACGTGGCTGATCATGCATGATCACGACTATCATGCACTGATCACGTGACTGATCATGCACTGATCACGTGACTGATCATGCACTGATCACGTGGCTGATCATGCACTGATCACGTGGCTATCATGCACTGATCACGGCTGATCATGCACTGATCACGTGGCTGATCACACACTGTCACGTGACTATCATGCACTGATCACGTGGCATCATGCACTGATCACGTGGCTGATCATACTGCACGACTCATGCACTGATCACGTACATCATGCACTGCACGTGGCTCATGCAATGATCACGTGGCTATCATGCACTGGTCACGTGACTGATCATGCACTGATCAGAACTGAGCATGCACTGTTCACGTGACTGATCATGCACTGATCACGTGACTGATCATGCACTGATCACGTGGCTATCATGCACTGATCACGTGGCTGATCATGCACTGATCACGAGTGACCATGTACTGGTCACGTGACTGATCATGCACTGATCACGTATCTGATCATGCACTGATCACGTGGCTGATCATGCACTGATCACGTGGCTGATCACACATGATCACGTGACTGATCATGCACTGATCACGTGGCTATCATGCACTGATCACGGCTGTCATGCACTGATCACGTGGATATCATGCACTGATCACGTGGCTGATCACACACTGATCACATGACTGATCATGCACTGATCACGTGGCTATCATGCACTGATCACGTGGCTATCATGCACTGATCACGTGGCTGATCATGCACTGATCACGAGCTATCATGCACTGGTCACGTGACTGATCATGCACTGATCACGACTGATCATGCACTGATCACGTGGCTGATCATGCACTGATCACGTGGCTGATCATGCACTGATCACGTAACTGATCATGCACTGATCACGTGACTGATCATGCACTGATCACGTGGCTATCATGCACTGATCACGTGGCTGACATACACTGATCACGTGCCTGATCATGCACTGATCACGTGGCTGATCATGCACTGATCACGTGATCGATCATGCACTGATCACGTGACTGATCATGCACTGATCACGTGGCTATCATGCACTGCTCACGTGGCTGATCATGGCATGATCACGCAGCTACCATGTACTGGTCACATGACTGATCATGCACTGATCACGTGACTGATCATGCAGTGATCACGTGGCTATCATGCACTACTCACGTGGCTGATCATGCAATGACATGTAGCTACCATGTACAGGTCACGTGAATGATCATACACCCATCAGGTGACTGATCATGCACTGATCACGTGGCTATCATGCACTGATCACGAGACTGATCATGCACTGTTCACGCCTATATCATGCACTGATCACATGACTGCCCATGCACTGATCACGTGGATGATCATACACTAATCATGTGACAGATCATGCACTGATCACGTGGCTGATCATGCACTGATACCGTGACTGAGCATGGACTGATCACATGACTATCATGTAGTGATCACGTGACTTAATGGCGCTGATCATGTGACTGATCATGCGCTGATCATGTTTGCTATCATACACTGATCATGTGCCTCTGGAGGCAATAAACAAAGAGCTGAGTAGGCACGAATCAAACAGTCAGCAGGCAATAATCATGGAACTCAGGTGTGAGGAATCATGCTGCTCAGCTGGCAATAATCAAGCAGCTGAACAGGCAGGAATTACGCAGCACAGCTGGCAATTGTCAAGCAGATGACAGGCAGGAATCGTGCAGCTCAGCTGGCAATTGTCAAGCAGATGAGCAGACAGTAATCACGCAGCTCAGCAGGCCCAGATCACGTGACTGAGCATGCACTGTTCACGTGGCTGATCATACACTGATCACGGGATGATCATGCACTGATCACTTGGACATCATGCACTGATCACGTGGCTGATCATACACTGTTCACGTGTCTGACCATGCACTGATCACGTGGCTGATCATACACTGCTCACGTAACTGATCATGCACTGATCACGTGGCTATCATGCACTGATCACGTGGCTGAACATGCACTGTTCACGTGGCTGATCACACACCTGTCACGCGACATATCATGCACTGATCACGTGGCACTCATGCACTGATCACGTGGCTGATCATACTCTGCTCACGAATCATGCACACATCACGTGGCTATCATGCACCGCTCACGTGGCTCGTCATGGAATGATCACGAGCAACCATATACTGGTAACGCGACTGATCATGCAAAGATCACGTAAATGATCATGCACTGTTCACGTGACTGATCATGTACTGATCACGTGACTGATCATGCACTGATCACGTGGCTATCATGCACTGCTCACGTGGCTGATCATGCAATGATCACGTAGCAACCATGTACTGGTCACGTGACTGATCATGCACTGATCACGCAATTGATCATGCACTGATCACGTGGCTCATCATGCACTGATCACGTGGCTGATCATACATGTATCACGTGACTGATCATGCACTGATCACGTGGCTATCATGCACTGATCACGTGGCTATCATGCACTGATCACGTGGATATCATGCACTGATCACGCTGATCACTGATCACATGACTGATCATGCACTGATCACGTGGCTATCATGCACTGATCACGTGGCTGATCATGCACTGATCACGAGCTACCATGTACTGGTCACGTGACTGATCATGCACTGATCACGTGACTGATCATGCACTGATCATGGCTGATCATGCACTGATCACGTGGCTGATCATGCACTGATCACGTAATGATCATGCACTGATCACGTGACTGATCATGCACTGATCACGTGGCATCATGCACTGATCACGTGGCTGATCATGCACTGATCACGTGGCTGATCATGCACTGATCACGTGACTGATCATGCACTGATCACGACTGATCATGCACTGATCACGGATGATCATGCACTGATCACGTGGCTGATCATGCACTGATCACGTGGCTGATCATGCACTGATCACGCACTGACCATGCACTGATCACGTGCTGATCATACACTGCTCACGTAACTGATCATGCACTGATCACGTGGCTATCATGCACTGATCACGTGGCTGAACATGCACTGATCACGTGGCTGATCACACACTGTCACGTGACATATCATGCACTGATCACGTGGCACTCATGCACTGATCACGTGGCTGATCATGCTCTGCTCACGTAACTCATGCACACATCACGTGGCTATCATGCACTGCTCACGTGGCTCGCTGGAATGATCACGAGCAACCATATACTGGTAACGTGACTGATCATGCACAGATCACGAATGATCATGCACTGTTCACGTGACTGATCATGCACTGATCACGTGACTGATCATGCACTGATCACGTGGCTATCATGCACTGATCACGTGGCTGATCATGCAACGATCACGTGAGCAACCATGTACTGGTCACGTGACTGATCATGCACTGATCACGCAATTGATCCTGCACTGATCACGTGGCTCATCATGCACTGATCACGTGGCTGATCATGCACATGTATCACGTGACTGATCATGCACTGATCACGTGGCTCTCATGCACTGATCACGTGGCTGTCATGCACTGATCACGTGGATATCATGCACTGATCACGTGGCTGATCACACACGATCACATGACTGATCATGCACTGATCACGTGGCTATCATGCACTGATCACGTGGCTATCATGCACTGATCACGTGGCTGATCATGCAATGATCACGTAGCTACCATGTACTGGTCACGTGACTGATCATGCACTGATCACGTAATTGATCATGCACTGATCACGTGGCTGATCATGCACTGATCACGTGGCTGATCATACACTGATCACGTAACTGATCATGCACTGATCACGTGACTGATCATGCACTGATCACGTGGCTATCATGCACTGATCACTTGGCTGACATACACTGATCACGTGCCTGTCATGCACTGATCACGTGGTGATCATGCACTGATCACGTGACTGATCATGCACTGATCACGTGACTGATCATGCACTGATCACGTGGCTATCATGCACTGCTCACGTGGCTGATCATGCGATGATCACGCAGCTACCATGTACTGGTCACATGACTGATCATGCACTGATCACGTGACTGATCATGCAGTGATCACGTGGATATCATGCACTACTCACGTGGCTGATCATGCAATTATCATGTAGCTACCATGTACAGGTCACGTGAATGATCATACACCCATCAGGTGACTGATAATGCACTGATCACGTGGCTATCATGCACTGATCACAGACTGATCATGCACTGTTCACGCCTATATCATGCACTGATCACATGACTGCCCATGCACTGATCACGTGGATGATCATACACTAATCTTGTGACAGATCATGCACTGATCACGTGGCTGATCATGCACTGATACCGTGACTGAGCATGAACTGATCACATGACTATCATGTAGTGATCACGTGACTTAATGGCACTGATCATGTGACTGATCATGCTGATCATGTTTGCTATCATACACTGATCATGTGCCTCTGGAGGCAATAAACAAAGAGCTGAGTAGGCACGAATCAAACAGTCAGCAGGCAATAATCATGGAACTCAGTGTGAGGAATCATGCTGCTCAGCTGGCAATAATCAAGCAGCTGAACAGGCAGGAATTACGCAGCACAGCTGGCAATTGTCAAGCAGATGACAGGCAGGAATCGTGCAGCTCAGCTGGCAATTGTCAAGCAGATGAGCAGACAGTAATCACGCAGCTCAGCAGGCCCAGATCACGTGACTGAGCATGCACTGTTCACGTGGCTGATCATACACTGATCACGCGATGATCATGCACTGATCACTTGGATATCATGCACTGATCACGTGGCTGATCATACACCGTTCACGTGTCTGACCATGCACTGATCACGTGGCTGATCATACACTGCTCACGTAACTGATCATGCACTGATCACGTGGCTATCATGCACTGATCACGTGGCTGAACATGCACTGTTCACGTGGCTGATCACACACCTGTCACGTGACATATCATGCACTGATCACGTGGCACTCATGCACTGATCACGTGGCTGATCATACTCTGCTCACGAACTCATGCACACATCACGTGGCTATCATGCACTGCTCACGTGGCTCGCCATGGAATGATCACGTAGCAACCATATACTGGTCACGTGACTGATCATGCAAAGATCACGTAAATGATCATGCACTGTTCACGTGACTGATCATGTACTGATCACGTGACTGATCATGCACTGACCACGTGGCTATCATGCTCTGCTCACGTGGCTGATCATGCAACGATCACGTAGCAACCATGTACTGGTCACGTGACTGATCATGCACTGATCACGCAATTGATCCTGCACTGATCACGCGGCTCATCATGCACTGATCACGTGGCTGATCACACATGTATCACGTGACTGATCATGCACCGATCCCGTGGCTCTCATGCACTGATCACGTGGCTGTCATGCACTGATCACGTGGATATCATGCACTGATCACGTGGCTGATCACACACGTATCACATGACTGATCATGCACTGATCACGTGGCTATCATGCACTGATCACGTGGCTATCATGCACTGATCACGTGGCTGATCAGGCAATGATCACGAGCTACCATGTACTGGTCACGCGACTGATCATGCACTGATCACGTAATTGATCATGCACTGATCATGGCTGATCATGCACTGATCACGTGGCTGATCATACACTGATCACATAACTGATCATGCACTGATCACGTGACTGATCATGCACTGATCACGTGGCTATCATGCACTGATCACTTGGCTGGACATACACTGATCACGTGCCTGGTCATGCACTGATCACGTGGCTGATCATGCACTGATCACGTGACTGATCATGCACTGATCACGTGACTGATCATGCACTGATCACGTGGCTATCATGCACCGCTCACGTGGCTGATCATGCCATGGTCACGCAGCTACCATGTACTGGTCACATGACTGATCATGCACTGATCATGTACTGATCATGCACTGATCACGTGGCTATCATGCACTATCACGTGGCTGATCATGCAATGATCATGTAGCTACCATGTACAGGTCACGTGATGATCATACACCATCAGGTGACTGATCATGCACTGATCACGTGCTATCATGCACTGATCACGTGGCTGATCATGCACTGTTCACGCCTATATCATGCACTGATCACATGACTGCCCATGCACTGATCACGTGGCTGATCATGCACTGATCACGCGAATGATCATGCACTGATCACGTGGCTGATCATGCACTGATCACGTGACTGATCATGCACTGATCACGCGACTATCATGCACTGATCACGTGACTAATGCACTGATCACGTGACTGATCATGCACTGATCACGTTTGCTGATCATACACTGATCACGTGCTGATCATGCACTGATCACGCAGCTGATCATGCACTGATCACACAATGACTGATCATGCACTGATCACGACTGATCATGCACTGATCACGTGGCTATCATGCACTGATCACGTGGCTGATCATGCACTGATCACGTGGCTGATCATGCACTGATCACGTGGCTGATCATGCACTGATCACGTGACTGATCATGCACTGATCACGTGGCTGATCATGCACTGATCACGTGGCTATCATGCACTATCACGTGGCTGATCATGCACTGATCACGTAGCTACCATGTACTGTCACGTGACTGATCATGCACTGATCACGTGACTGATCATGCACTGATCACATGACTGCCCGTGCACTGATCACGCGGATGATCATACACTAATCTTGACAGATCATGCACTGATCACGTGGCTGATCATGCACTGATACCGCGACTGAGCATGGACTGATCACATGACTATCATGTAGTGATCACGTGACTTAATGGCGCTGATCATGTGACTGATCATGCGCTGATCATGTTTGCTATCATACACTGATCATGTGCCTCTGGAGGCAATAAACAAAGAGCTGAGTAGGCACGAATCAAACAGTCAGCAGGCAATAATCATGGAACTCAGGTGTGAGGAATCATGCTGCTCAGCTGGCAATAATCAAGCAGCTGAGCAGGCAGGAATTACGCAGCACAGCTGGCATTGTCAAGCAGATGACAGGCAGGAATCGTGCAGCTCAGCTGGCAATTGTCAAGCAGATGAGCAGACAGTAATCACGCAGCTCAGCAGGCCCAGATCACGTGACTGAGCATGCACTGTTCACGTGGCTGATCATACACTGATCACGTGATGATCATGCACTGATCACTTGGATATCATGCACTGATCACGTGGCTGATCATACACTGTTCACGTGTCTGACCATGCACTGATCACGGCTGATCATACACTGCTCACGTAACTGATCATGCACTGATCACGTGGCTATCATGCACTGATCACGTGGCTGAACATGCACTGATCACGTGGCTGATCACACACCTGTCACGCGACATATCATGCACTGATCACACTCATGCACTGATCACGTGGCTGATCATACTCTGCTCACGAACTGCATCAACATCACGTGGCTATCATGCACTGCTCACGTGGCTCGCATGCAATGATCACGTAGCAACCATATACTGGTCACGTGACTGATCATGCAAAGATCACGAATGATCATGCACTGTTCACGTGATTGATCATGTACTGATCACGTGATTGATCATGCATGATCACGTACATCATGCTCTGCTCACGTGGCTGATCATGCACGATCACGAGCTACCATGTACTGGTCATGTGGACTGATCATGCACTGATCACGTATTGATCCTGCACTGACACTGGCTCATCATGCACTGATCACGGCTGATCACACATGTATCACGATGATCATGCACTGATCACGTGGCTTCATGCACTGATCACGTGGCTGATGCACTGATCACGTGGATATCATGCACTGATCACGCATGATCATGCACTGATCACGTGAGATCATGCACTGATCATGGCTGATCATGCACTGATCACGTGACTGATCATGCACTGATCACGTGGCTATCATGCACTGATCATGTGGCTGATCAGTGTGCAACATCGCAGCTACCATGTACTGGTCACGTGACTGATCATGCACTGATCACGAATTGATCATGCACTGATCATGTGGCTGATCATGCACTGATCACGGCTGATCATACACTGATCACATAACTGATCATGCACTGATCACGTGACTGATCATGCACTGATCACGTGGCTATCATGCACTGATCACTTGGCTGGACATGCACTGATCACGTGCCTGGTCATGCACTGATCACGCACTGATCATGCACTGATCACGTGGACTGATCATGCACTGATCACGTCTGATCATGCACTGATCACGTGGCTATCATGAACTACTCACGGCTGATCATGCAATGATCATGTAGCTACATGTACAGGTCACGTGAATGATCATACACTGATCAGGTGACTGATCATGCACTGATCACGTGGCTATCATGCACTGATCATGGCTGATCATCACTGTTCACGTCTATATCATGCACTGATCACATGACTGCATGCACTGATCACGTGATGATCATACACTAATCTTGTGACAGATCATGCACTGATCACGTGGCTGATCATGCACTGATACCGTACTGAGCATGGACTGATCACATGACTGATCATCATGTAGTGATCACGTGACTTAATGGCGCTGATCATGTGACTGATCATGCGCTGATCATTGCTATCATACACTGATCATGTGCCTCTGGAGGCAATAAACAAAGAGCTGAGTAGGCACGATCAAACAGTCAGCAGGCAATAATCATGGAACTCAGCTGTGAGGAATCATGCTGCTCAGCTGGCAATAATCAGCAGCTGAGCAGGCAGGAATTACGCAGCACAGCTGGCAATTGTCAAGCAGATGACAGGCAGGAATCGTGCAGCTCAGCTGGCAATTGTCAAGCAGATGAGCAGACAGTAATCACGCAGCTCAGCAGGCCCTGATCACGTGACTGAGCATGCACTGTTCACGTGGCTGATCATACACTGATCACGCGATGATCATGCACTGATCACTTGGATATCATGCACTGATCACGGCTGATCATACACTGTTCACGTGTCTGACCATGCACTGATCACGTGGCTGATCATACACTGCTCACGTAACTGATCATGCACTGATCACGTGGCTATCATGCACTGATCACGCTGAACATGCACTGTTCACGTGGCTGATCACACACCTGTCACGCGACATATCATGCACTGATCACGTGGCACTCATGCACTGATCACGGCTGATCATACTCTGCTCACGTAACTCATGCACACATCACGGGCTATCATGCACTGCTCACGTGGCTCGTCATGGAATGATCACGAGCAACCATATACTGGTCACGTGACTGATCATGCAAAGATCACGAATGACATGCATCATCACCACGTGATCATGTACTGATCACGTGATGATCATGCACTGACCACGTGGCTATCATGCTCTGCTCACGTGTCTGATCATGCAACGATCACGAGCAACCATGTACTGGTCACGTGACTGATCATGCACTGATCACGTAATTGATCCTGCACTGATCACGTGGCTCATCATGCACTGATCACGTGGCTGATCACACATGTATCACGTGACTGATCATGCACTGATCCTGCGGGCTCATGCACTGATCACGTGGCTGTCATGCACTGATCACGTGGATATCATGCACTGATCACGTGGCTGATCACACACATCACACATCATGCACTGATCACGTGGCTATCATGCACTGATCACGTGGCTATCATGCACTGATCACGTGGCTGATCATGCAATGATCACGTAGCTACCATGTACTGGTCACGTGATGATCATGCACTGATCACGCAACTGATCATGCACTGATCATGTGGCTGATCATGCACTGATCACGTGGCTGATCATACACTGATCACATAACTGATCATGCACTGATCACGTGCTGATCATGCACTGATCACGTGGCTATCATGCACTGATCACTTGGCTGGACATACACTGATCACGCGCCTGGTCATGCACTGATCACGTGGCTGATCATGCACTGATCACGTGACTGATCATGCACTGATCACGCGTCTGATCATGCACTGATCACGTGGCTATCATGCACTGATCACGTGGCTGATCATGCCATGATCACGCAGCTACCATGTACTGGTCACATGACTGATCATGCACTGATCACGTGACTGATCATGCAGTGATCACGTGGCTATCATGCACTACTCACGTGGCTGATCATGCAATGATCATGTAGCTACCATGTACAGGTCACGCGAATGATCATACACCCATCAGGTGACTGATCATGCACTGATCACGTGGCTATCATGCACTGATCACGAGACTGATCATGCACTGTTCACGTCTATATCATGCACTGATCACATGACTGCCCGCACTGATCACGTGGATGATCACACTAATCTGTGACAGATCATGCACTGATCACGTGGCTGATCATGCACTGATACGTGACTGAGCATGGACTGATCACATGACTATCATGTAGTGATCACGTGACTTAATGGCGCTGATCATGTGACTGATCATGCGCTGATCATGTTTGCTATCATACACTGATCATGTGCCTCTGGAGGCAATAAACAAAGAGCTGAGTAGGCACGAATCAAACAGTCAGCAGGCAATAATCATGGAACTCAGCTGTGAGGAATCATGCTGCTCAGCTGGCAATAATCAAGCAGCTGAGCAGGCAGGAATTACGCAGCACAGCTGGCAATTGTCAAGCAGATGACAGGCAGGAATCGTGCAGCTCAGCTGGCAATTGTCAAGCAGATGAGCAGACAGTAATCACGCAGCTCAGCAGGCCCAGATCACGTGACTGAGCATGCACTGTTCACGTGGCTGATCATACACTGATCACGTGATGATCATGCACTGATCACTTGGATATCATGCACTGATCACGTGGCTGATCATACACTGTTCACGTGTCTGACCATGCACTGATCACGTGGCTGATCATGCACTGCTCACGTAACTGATCATGCACTGATCACGTGGCTATCATGCACTGATCACGTGGCTGAACATGCACTGTTCACGTGGCTGATCACACACCTGTCACGTGACATATCATGCACTGATCACGTGGCACTCATGCACTGATCACGTGGCTGATCATACTCTGCTCACGTAACTCATGCACATCACGTGGCTATCATGCACTGCTCACGTAGCTCGTCATGGAATGATCACGTAGCAACCATATACTGGTAACGTGACTGATCATGCACTGATCACGTAAATGATCATGCACTGTTCACGTGACTGATCATGTACTGATCACGTGACTGATCATGCACTGATCACGTGGCTATCATGCTCTGTCACGGCTGATCATGCAACGATCACGTGGCAACCATGTACTGGTCACGACTGATCATGCACTGATCATGACTGATCCTGCACTGATCACGTGGCTCATCATGCACTGATCACGTGGCTGATCACACATGTATCACGTGACTGATCATGCACTGATCACGTGGCTATCATGCACTGATCACGTGGCTGATCATGCACTGATCACGTGGATATCATGCACTGATCACGTGGCTGATCACACACGCATCACATGACTGATCATGCACTGATCACGTGGCTATCATGCACTGATCACGTGGCTATCATGCACTGATCACGTGGCTGATCAGGTGATCACGACTCATGTACTGGTCACGGATCATGCACTGATCACTGACTGATCATGCACTGATCACGTGGCTGATCATGCACTGATCACGTGGCTGATCATGCACTGATCACGCAACTGATCATGCACTGATCAATGACTGATCATGCACTGATCACGTGCTGATCATGCACTGATCACGTGGCTGATCATGCACTGATCACGTGACTGATCATGCAATGATCATGTAGCTACCATGTACAGGTCACGCGAATGATCATACACCCATCAGGTGACTGATCATGCACTGATCACGTGGCTATCATGCACTGATCACAGACTGATCATGCACTGATCACGCCTATATCATGCACTGATCACATGACTGCCCATGCACTGATCACGCGGATGATCATACACTAATCTTGTGACAGATCATGCACTGATCACGTGGCTGATCATGCACTGATACCGTGACTGAGCATGGACTGATCACATGACTATCATGTAGTGATCACGTGACTTAATGGCGCTGATCATGTGACTGATCATGCGCTGATCATGTTTGCTATCATACACTGATCATGTGCCTCTGGAGGCAATAAACAAAGAGCTGAGTAGGCACGAATCAAACAGTCAGCAGGCAATAATCATGGAACTCAGGTGTGAGGAATCATGCTGCTCAGCTGGCAATAATCAAGCAGCTAGGCAGGAATTACGCAGCACAGCTGGCAATTGTCAAGCAGATGACAGGCAGGAATCGTGCAGCTCAGCTGGCAATTGTCAAGCAGATGAGCAGACAGTAATCACGCAGCTCAGCAGGCCCAGATCACGTGACTGAGCATGCACTGTTCACGTGGCTGATCATACACTGATCACGTGATGATCATGCACTGATCACTTGGATATCATGCACTGATCACGTGGCTGATCATACACTGTTCACGCGTCTGACCATGCACTGATCACGTGGCTGATCATACACTGCTCACGTAACTGATCATGCACTGATCACGTGGCTATCATGCACTGATCACGTGGCTGAACATGCACTGTTCACGTGGCTGATCACACACCTGTCACGTGACATATCATGCACTGATCACGTGGCACTCATGCACTGATCACGTGGCTGATCATACTCTGCTCACGTAACTCATGCACACATCACGTGGCTATCATGCACCGCTCACGTGGCTCGTCATGGAATGATCACGAGCAACCATATACTGGTAACGTGACTGATCATGCACAGATCACGTAAATGATCATGCACTGTTCACGTGACTGATCATGCACTGATCACGTGACTGATCATGCACTGATCACGTGGCTATCATGCACTGCTCACGTGGCTGATCATGCACGATCACGAGCAACCATGTACTGGTCACGTGACTGATCATGCACTGATCACGTAATTGATCCTGCACTGATCATGGCTCATCATGCACTGATCACGTGGCTGATCACACATGATCACGTGACTGATCATGCACTGATCACGTGACTGATCATGCACTGATCACGTGGCTATCATGCACTGATCACGTGGATATCATGCACTGATCACGTGGCTGATCACACACGATCACATGACTGATCATGCACTGATCACGTGGCTATCATGCACTGATCACGTGGCATCATGCACTGATCACGGCTGATCAT
Source organism: Bos javanicus (assembly GCF_032452875.1). Lineage (NCBI taxonomy): Eukaryota > Metazoa > Chordata > Mammalia > Artiodactyla > Bovidae > Bos > Bos javanicus. Next base: position 52,056 of record NW_026894730.1, on the reverse strand, counting down.
GCACTGATCACGAGCTGATCATGCACTGATCACGTGACTGATCATGCACTGATCACGTGGCTATCATGCACTGATCACGTGGCTGATCATGCACTGATCACGAGCTACATGCACTGATCACGTGACTGATCATGCACTGATCACGGGCTATCATGCACTGATCACGTGGCTGATCATGCACTGATCATGAGCTATCATGCACTGATCACGTGACTGATCATGCACTGATCACGTGACTGATCATGCACTGATCACGTGACTGATCATGCACTGATCACGCATGATCACACTGATCACGTGACTGATCATGCACTGATCACGTGGCTCTGCACTGAATTGGCTACGCACTGATCACGTGACTGATCATGCACTGATCACGCAGCTGATCATACACTGATCACGTGACTGATCATGCACTGATCACGTGGCCATCATGACCACTACGTACATCATGCACTGATCACGTGGCTGATCATGCACTGATCATGGACTGATCATGCACTGACCGGTTGATCATGCACTGATCACGCGGATGATCATGCACTGATCACGTGGCTGATCATGCACTGATCACGGCTATCATGCACTGATCACGTGGCTGATCATGCCAGATCATTGAGCAATATGCACTGGTCACGTGACTGATCATGCACTGATCACGTGATGATCATGCACTGATCACTTGGATATCATGCACTGATCACGTGGCTGATCATATGCACTGATCACGTTGATCATGCACTGATCACGTGGCTGATCATACACTGATCACGAATGATCATGCACTGATCATGGCTATCATGCATGACACGCTGAACATGCACTGTCACTGGCTGATCACACACCTGTCACGTGATGATCATGCACTGATCACGTGGCATCATGCACTGATCACGTGGCTGATCATACACTGATCACGTAACTCATGCACATCACGTGGCTATCATGCACTGCTCACGTGGCTCGTCATGGAATGATCACGTAGAAACCATATACTGGCACGTGACTGATCATGCACTGATCACGAATGATCATGCACTGTTCACGTGACTGATCATGCACTGATCACGGAGATAATGCACATCACGGCTATCATGCACTGATCACGTGGCTGATCATGCACTGATCACGTAGCACCATGCACTGGTCACGGACTGATCATGCACTGATCACGAATGATCATGCACTGATCACGTGGCTCATCATGCACTGATCACGTGGCTGATCACACATGATCACGTGATGATCATGCACTGATCACGTGGCCTCATGCACTGATCACGTGGCTGTCATGCACTGATCACGGATATCATGCACTGATCACGTGGCTGATCACACACGATCACATGACTGATCATGCACTGATCACGTGCTATCATGCACTGATCACGGCTCATGCACTGATCACGTGCTATCATGCACTGATCATGGCTGATCAGGCAATGATCACGTAGCTACCATGTACTGGTCACGTGACTGATCATGCACTGATCACGAATTGATCATGCACTGATCACGTGGCTGATCATGCACTGATCACGGCTGATCATACACTGATCACATAATGACATGCACTGATCACGGATGATCATGCACTGATCACGGCTACATGCACTGATCACGTGGCTGGATCATGCACTGATCACGTGGCTGATCATGCACTGATCACGGCTGATCATGCACTGATCACGTGACTGATCATGCACTGATCACGTGGCTATCATGCACTGCTCACGCTGATCATGCCATGATCACGCAGCTACCATGTACTGTCACATGACTGATCATGCACTGATCACGGGACTGATCATGCAGATCACGTGGCTATCATGAACTACTCACGTGGCTGATCATGCAATGATCATGTAGCTACCATGTACAGGTCACGTGAATGATCATACACCCATCAGGTGACTGATCATGCACTGATCACGTGGCTATCATGCACTGATCACGACTGATCATGCACTGTTCACGCCTATATCATGCACTGATCACATGACTACCCATGCACTGATCACGTGGATGATCATACACTAATCTTGTGACAGATCATGCACTGATCACGTGGCTGATCATGCACTGATACCGTGACTGAGCATGGACTGATCACATGACTATCATGTAGTGATCACGTGACTTAATGGCGCTGATCATGTGACTGATCATGCGCTGATCATGTTTGCTATCATACACTGATCATGTGCCTCTGGAGGCAATAAACAAAGAGCTGAGTAGGCACGAATCAAACAGTCAGCAGGCAATAATCATGGAACTCAGGTGTGAGGAATCATGCTGCTCAGCTGGCAATAATCAAGCAGCTGAGCAGGCAGGAATTACGCAGCACAGCTGGCAATTGTCAAGCAGATGACAGGCAGGAATCGTGCAGCTCAGCTGGCAATTGTCAAGCAGATGAGCAGACAGTAATCACGCAGCTCAGCAGGCCCAGATCACGTGACTGAGCATGCACTGTTCACGTGGCTGATCATACACTGATCACGCGATGATCATGCACTGATCACTTGGATATCATGCACTGATCACGGGCTGATCATACACTGTTCACGCGTCTGACCATGCACTGATCACGTGGCTGATCATACACTGCTCACGTAACTGATCATGCACTGATCACGTGGCTATCATGCACTGATCACGTGGCTGAACATGCACTGTTCACGTGGCTGATCACACACCTGTCACGTGACATACCATGCACTGATCACGGGCACTCATGCACTGATCACGTGGCTGATCATACTCTGCTCACGTAACTCATGCACACATCACGTGGCTATCATGCACTGCTCACGTGGTTCGCATGGAATGATCACGAGCAACCATATACTGGTAACGTGACTGATCATGCAAAGATCACGAATGATCATGCACTGTTCACGTGACTGATCATGTACCGATCACGTGACTGATCATGCACTGACCACGGCTATCATGCTCTGCTCACGTGGCTGATCATGCAACGATCACGCAGCAACCATGTACTGGTCACGTGACTGATCATGCACTGATCACGCAATTGATCCTGCACTGATCACGTGGCTCATCATGCACTGATCACGGCTGATCACACATGTATCACGTGACTGATCATGCACTGGTCCCGCGGCTCTCATGCACTGATCACGTGGCTGTCATGCACTGATCACGCGGATATCATGCACTGATCACGCGGCTGATCACACACGATCACATGACTGATCATGCACTGATCACGTGGCTATCATGCACTGATCACGTGGCTATCATGCACTGATCACGTGGCTGATCAGGCAATGATCACGTAGGCTACCATGTACTGGTCACGTGACTGATCATGCACTGATCACGCAATTGATCATGCACTGATCATGCACTGATCACGTGATGACCATGCACTGATCACGTGGCTATCATGCACTGATCACGTGGCTGATCATGCACTGATCACGTGGCTATCATGCACTGATCACTGGCTGATCATGCACTGATCACGTGGCTGATCATGCACTGATCACGTGGCATCATGCACTGCTCACGTGGCTGAACATGCCATGGTCACGAGCTACCATGTACTGGTCACGTGACTGATCATACAGCCATCACGTGACTATCATGCACTATCACGTGGCTGATCATGCAATGATCACGGTACTATACAGGTCACGTGACTGATCATACACTGATCACGTGACTGATCATGCACTGATTACGTGACAGCTCATGCACTGATCACGTGGATGATCATACACTAATCTTGTGACAGATCATGCACTGATCACGTGGCTGATCATGCACTGATACCGTGACTGAGCATGGACTGATCACATGACTAACATGTAGTGATCACGTGACTTAATGGCGCTGATCATGTGACTGATCATGCGCTGATCATGTTTGCTATCATACACTGATCATGTGCCTCTGGAGGCAATAAACAAAGAGCTGAGTAGGCACGAATCAAACAGTCAGCAGGCAATAATCATGGAACTCAGGTGTGAGGAATCATGCTGCTCAGCTGGCAATAATCAAGCAGCTGAGCAGGCAGGAATTACGCAGCACAGCTGGCAATTGTCAAGCAGATGACAGGCAGGAATCGTGCAGCCCAGCTGGCAATTGTCAAGCAGATGAGCAGACAGTAATCACGCAGCTCAGCAGGCCCAGATCACGTGACTGAGCATGCACTGTTCACGTGGCTGATCATACACTGATCACGTGATGATCATGCACTGATCACTTGATATCATGCACTGATCACGCTGATCATACACTGTTCACGTGTCTGACCATGCACTGATCACGTGGCTGATCATACACTGCTCACGCAACTGATCATGCACTGATCACGCTATCATGCACTGATCACGTGGCTGAACATGCACTGTTCACGCGGCTGATCACACACCTGTCACGCGACATATCATGCACTGATCACGTGGCACTCATGCACTGATCACGTGGCTGATCATACTCTGCTCACGTAACTCATGCACACATACACGCTATCATGCACTGCTCACGGTGGCTCGTCATGGAATGATCACGAGCAACCATATACTGACACGCAAAGATCACGATCAATGATCATGCACTGTTCACGTGACTGATCATGCACTGATCACGTGACTGATCATGCACTGACCACGTGGCTATCATGCTCTGCTCACGTGGCTGATCATGCAACGATCACGAGCAACCATGTACTGGTCACGGACTGATCATGCACTGATCACGTAATTGATCCTGCACTGATCACGCGGCTCATCATGCACTGATCACGCTGATCACACATGTATCACGTGACTGATCATGCACTGATCCCGCGGCTCTCATGCACTGATCACGTGGCTGTCATGCACTGATCACGTGGATATCATGCACTGATCACGTGGCTGATCACACACGGATCACATGACTGATCATGCAATGATCACGTGGCTCATGCACTGATCACGTGGCTATCATGCACTGATCACGTGGCTGATCAGGCAATGATCACGAGCTACCATGTACTGGTCACGTGACTGATCATGCACTGATCACGTAATTGATCATGCACTGATCATGTACATCATGCACTGATCACGTGGCTGATCATACACTGATCACATAACTGATCATGCACTGATCACGTGACATCATGCACTGATCACGTGGCTATCATGCACTGATCACTTGGCTGACATACACTGATCACGTGCTGGTCATGCACTGATCACGTGGCTGATCATGCACTGATCACGTGATGATCATGCACTGATCTCGCGGTTCGATCATGCACTGATCACGTGGCTATCATGCACTGCTCACGTGGCTGATCATGCCATGATCACGAGCTACCATGTACTGGTCACATGACTGATCATGCACTGATCACGTGACTGATCATGCAGTGATCACGCTATCATGAACTACTCACGTGGCTGATCATGCAATGATCATGTAGCTACTGTACAGGTCACGTGAATGATCATACACCCATCAGGTGACTGATCATGCACTGATCACGTGGCTATCATGCACTGATCACGAGACTGATCATGCACTGTTCACGTCTATATCATGCACTGATTACATGACTGCCGGCACTGATCACGGATGATCATACACTAATCTTGTGACAGATCATGCACTGATCACGTGGCTGATCATGCACTGATACCGTGACTGAGCATGGACTGATCACATGACTATCATGTAGTGATCACGTGACTTAATGGCGCTGATCATGTGACTGATCATGCGCTGATCATGTTTGCTATCATACACTGATCATGTGCCTCTGGAGGCAATAAACAAAGAGCTGAGTAGGCACGAATCAAACAGTCAGCAGGCAATAATCATGGAACTCAGGTGTGAGGAATCATGCTGCTCAGCTGGCAATAATCAAGCAGCTGAGCAGGCAGGAATTACACAGCACAGCTGGCAATTGTCAAGCAGATGACAGGCAGGAATCGTGCAGCCAGCTGGCAATTGTCAAGCAGATGAGCAGACAGTAATCACGCAGCTCAGCAGGCCCAGATCATGTGACTGAGCATGCACTGTTCACGTGGCTGATCATACACTGATCACGTGATGATCATGCACTGATCACTTGGATATCATGCACTGATCACGTGGCTGATCATACACTGTTCACGCGTCTGACCATGCACTGATCACGCAGCTGATCATACACTGCTCACGTAACTGATCATGCACTGATCACGTGGCTATCATGCACTGATCACGTGGCTGAACATGCACTGTTCACGTGGCTGATCACACACCTGTCACGTGACATATCATGCACTGATCACGTGGCACTCATGCACTGATCACGTGGCTGATCATACTCTGCTCACGTAACTCATGCACACACCACGTGGCTATCATGCACTGCTCATGGCTGTCATGGAATGATCACGTAGCTACCATACACTGGTAACGTGACTGATCATGCACTGATCACGTAAATGATCATGCACCGTTCACGTGACTGATCATGTACTGATCACGTGACTGATCATGCACTGACCACGTGGCTATCATGCTCTGCTCACGTGGCTGATCATGCACGATCACGTAGCAACCATGTACTGGTCACGTGACTGATCATGCACTGATCACGTGGCTATCATGCACTGCTCACGTGGCTGATCATGCAATGATCACGTCATGTACTGGTCACGTGACTGATCATGCACCGATCACGCAATTGATCCTGCACTGATCACGTGGTGCACTGATCACTGGCTGATCACACATGATCACGTGACTGATCATGCACTGATCACGTGGCTCTCATGCACTGATCACGTGGCTGATCATGCACTGATCACGCGGATATCATGCACTGATCACGTGACTGATCATGCACGATCACGTGACTGATCATGCACTGATCACGTGGCTATCATGCACTGATCACGTGGCTGATCATTCACTGATCACGTGGCTGATCATGCACTGATCACGTGACTATCATGCACTGATCACGTAACTGATCATACACTGATCACGTGGCTATCATGCACTGATCACGTGGCTGATCATGCAATGATCATGTAGCTACCATGTACCGGTCAGTTGACTGATCATACACCCATCAGGTGACTGATCATGCACTGATCACGTGGCTATCATGCACTGATCACGTGACTGATCATGCACTGTTCACGTCTATATCATGCACTGATTACATGACTGCACGTGCACTGATCACGTGGATGATCATACACTAATCTTGTGACAGATCATGCACTGATCACGTGGCTGATCATGCACTGATACCATGACTGAGCATGGACTGATCACATGACTATCATGTAGTGATCACGTGACTTAATGGCGCTGATCATGTGGACTGATCATGCGCTGATCATGTTTGCTATCATACACTGATCATGTGCCTCTGGAGGCAATAAACAAAGAGCTGAGTAGGCACGAATCAAACAGTCAGCAGGCAATAATCATGGAACTCAGGTGTGAGGAATCATGCTGCTCAGCTGGCAATAATCAAGCAGCTGAGCAGGCAGGAATTACGCAGCACAGCTGGCAATTGTCAAGCAGATGACAGGCAGGAATCGTGCAGCTCAGCTGGCAATTGTCAAGCAGATGAGCAGACAGTAATCACGCAGCTCAGCAGGCCCTGATCACGTGACTGAGCATGCACTGTTCACGTGGCTGATCATACACTGATCACGCGATGATCATGCACTGATCACTTGGATATCATGCACTGATCACGTGGCTGATCATACACTGTTCACGCGTCTGACCATGCACTGATCACGTGGCTGATCATACACTGCTCACGTAACTGATCATGCACTGATCACGTGGCTATCATGCACTGATCACGTGGCTGAACATGCACTGTTCACGTGGCTGATCACACACCTGTCACGCGACATATCATGCACTGATCACGTGGCACTCATGCACTGATCACGTGGCTGATCATACTCTGCTCACGTAACTCATGCACACATCACGCGGCTATCATGCACCGCTCACGTGGCTCGTCATGGAATGATCACGTAGCAACCATATACTGGTCACGTGACTGATCATGCAAAGATCACGTAAATGATCATGCACTGTTCACGTGACTGATCATGTACTGATCACGTGACTGATCATGCACTGATCACGTGGCTATCATGCTCTGCTCACGGCTGATCATGCAACGATCACGAGCAACCATGTACTGGTCACGCGACTGATCATGCACTGATCACGTAATTGATCCTGCACTGATCACGTGGCTCATCATGCACTGATCACGTGGCTGATCACACATGTATCACGTGACTGATCATGCACTGATCACGTGGCTCATGCACTGATCACGTGGCTGTCATGCACTGATCACGTGGATATCATGCACTGATCACGTGGCTGATCACACACACGTATCACATGACTGATCATGCACTGATCACGTGGCTATCATGCACTGATCACGTGGCTATCATGCACTGATCACGTGGCTGATCATGCAATGATCACGTAGCTACCATGTACTGGTCACGTGACTGATCATGCACTGATCACGTAATTGATCATGCACTGATCACGTGGCTGATCATGCACTGATCACGTGGCTGATCATACACTGATCACGTAACTGATCATGCACTGATCACGTGACTGATCATGCACTGATCACGTGGCTATCATGCACTGATCACTTGGCTGACATACTGATCACGTGCCTGGTCATGCACTGATCACGTGGCTGATCATGCACTGATCACGTGACTGATCATGCACTGATCACGTCTGATCATGCACTGATCACGTGGCTATCATGCACTGCTCACGGCTGATCATGCCATGATCACGAGCTACCATGTACTGGTCACATGACTGATCATGCACTGATCACGTGACTGATCATGCACTGATCACGTGGCTATCATGAACTACTCACGTGGCTGATCATGCAATGATCATGTAGCTACCATGTACAGGTCACGTGAATGATCATACACCCATCAGGTGACTGATCATGCACTGATCACGCTATCATGCACTGATCACGAGACTGATCATGCACTGTTCACGCCTATATCATGCACTGATCACATGACTGCCCATGCACTGATCACGTGGATGATCATACACTAATCTTGTGACAGATCATGCACTGATCACGTGGCTGATCATGCACTGATACCGTGACTGAGCATGGACTGATCACATGACTATCATGTAGTGATCACGTGACTTAATGGCGCTGATCATGTGACTGATCATGCGCTGATCATGTTTGCTATCATACACTGATCATGTGCCTCTGGAGGCAATAAACAAAGAGCTGAGTAGGCACGAATCAAACAGTCAGCAGGCAATAATCATGGAACTCAGGTGTGAGGAATCATGCTGCTCAGCTGGCAATTATCAAGCAGCTGAGCAGGCAGGAATTACGCAGCACAGCTGGCAATTGTCAAGCAGATGACAGGCAGGAATCGTGCAGCTCAGCTGGCAATTGTCAAGCAGATGAGCAGACAGTAATCACGCAGCTCAGCAGGCCCAGATCACGTGACTGAGCATGCACTGTTCACGTGGCTGATCATACACTGATCACGTGATGATCATGTACTGATCACTTGGATATCATGCACTGATCACGTGGCTGATCATACACTGCTCACGTAACTGATCATGCACTGATCACGTGGCTGATCATGCACTGCTCACGTAACTGATCATGCACTGATCACGTGGCTATCATGCACAGATCATGTGGCTGAACATGCACTGTTCACGTGGCTGATCACACACCTGTCACGTGACATATCATGCACTGATCACGTGGCACTCATGCACTGATCACGTGGCTGATCATACTCCGCTCACGTAACTCATGCACACATCACGTGGCTATCATGCACTGCTCACGTGGCTCGTCATGGAATGATCACGAGCAACCATATACTGGTAACATGACTGATCATGCAAAGATCACGTAAATGATCATGCACTGTTCACGTGACTGATCATGTACTGATCACGTGACTGATCATGCACTGACCACGTGGCTATCATGCTTTGCTCACGTGGCTGATCATGCAACGATCACGTAGCAACCATGTACTGGTCACGTGACTGATCATGCACTGATCACGTAATTGATCCTGCACTGATCACGTGGCTCATCATGCAATGATAACGTGGCTGATCACACATGTATCACGTGACTGATCATGCACTGATCCCGCGGCTCTCATGCACTGATCACGTGACTGTCATGCACTGATCACGTGGATATCATGCACTGATCATGGCTGATCACACACGGATCACATGACTGATCATGCACTGATCACGTGGCTATCATGCACTGATCACGTGGCTATCATGCACTGATCACGTGGCTGATCAGGCAATGATCACGTAGCTACCATGTACTGGTCACGTGACTTTTCATGCACTGATCACGTAATTGATCATGCACTGATCATGTGGCTGATCATGCACTGATCACGTGGCTGAACATACACTGATCACATAACTGATCATGCACTGATCACGCGACTGATCATGCACTGATCACGTGGCTATCATGCACTGATCACTTGGCTGACATACACTGATCACGTGCCTGGTCATGCACTGATCACGTGGCTGATCATGCACTTATCACGTGACTGATCATGAACTGATCTCGTTTCTGATCATGCACTGATCACGTGGCTATCATGCACTGCTCACGTGGCTGATCATGCGATGATCACGCAGCTACCATGTACTGGTCACATGATTGATCATGCACTGATCACGTGACTGATCATGCAGTGATCACGTGGCTATCATGAACTACTCACGTGGCTGATCATGCAATGATCATGTAGCTACCATGTACAGGTCACGTGAATGATCATACACCCATCAGGAGACTGATCATGCACTGATCACGTGGCTATCATGCACTGATCACGAGACTGATCATGCACTGTTGACGTCTATATCATTCACTGATCACATGACTGCCCATGCACTGATCACGTGGATGATCATACACTAATCTTGTGACAGATCATGCACTGATCACGTGGCTGATCATGCATTGATACCGTGACTGAGCATGGACTGATCACATGACTATCATGTAGTGATCACGTGACTTAATGGCGCTGATCATGTGACTGATCATGCGCTGATCATGTTTGCTATCATACACTGATCATGTGCCTCTGGAGGCAATAAACAAAGAGCTGAGTAGGCACGAATCAAAACAGTCAGCAGGCAATAATCATGGAACTCAGGTGTGAGGAATCATGCTGCTCAGCTGGCAATAATCAAGCAGCTGAGCAGGCAGGAATTACGCAGCACAGCTGGCAATTGTCAAGCAGATGACAGGCAGGAATCGTGCAGCTCAGCTGGCAATTGTCAAGCAGATGAGCAGACAGTAATCACGCAGCTCAGCAGGCCCTGATCACGTGACTGAGCATGCACTGTTCACGTGGCTGATCATACACTGATCACTGATCACTGATGATCATGCACTGATCACGTGGCTGCTGATCATGCACTGATCACGTGGCTGATCATGCACTGACGTCTGATCATGCACTGATCACGTGGATCATGCACTGATCACGTGGCTGATCACACACGGCTGATCACACACTGTCACGTGACATATCATGCACTGATCACGTGGCACTCATGCACTGATCACGTGGCTGATCATACTCTGCTCACGTAACTCATGCACACATCACGTGGCTATCATGCACTGCTCACGTGGCTCGTCATGGAATGATCACGTAGCAACCATATACTGGTAACGTGACTGATCATGCAAAGATCACGTAAATGATCATGCACTGTTCACGTGACTGATCATGTACTGATCACGTGACTGATCATGCACTGATCACGTGGCTATCATGCACTGCTCACGTGGCTGATCATGCAACGATCACGTAGCAACCATGTACTGGTCACGTGACTGATCATGCACTGATCACGTAATTGATCATGCACTGATCACGTGGCTCATCATGCACTGATCACGTGGCTGATCACACATGATCACGTGACTGATCATGCACTGATCACGTGGCTCTCATGCACTGATCACGTGGCTGTCATGCACTGATCACGTGGATATCATGCACTGATCACGTGGCTGATCACACACGTATCACATGACTGATCATGCACTGATCACGTGGCTATCATGCACTGATCACGTGGCTATCATGCACTGATCACGTGGCTGATCATGCACTGATCACGAGCTATCATGCACTGATCACGTGACTGATCATGCACTGATCACGGCTGATCATGCACTGATCACGTGGCTGATCATGCACTGATCACGAGCAATCATGCACTGATCACGTGACTGATCATGCACTGATCACGTGGCTATCATGCACTGATCACGGCTGATCATGCACGATCACGCGTACCATGCACTGATCACGTGACTGATCATGCACTGATCACGTAATTGATCATGCACTGATCACGCGGCTGATCATGCACTGATCACGTGGCTGATCACACTGATCACGCGACTGATCATGCACTGATCACGTGGCTATCATGCACTGATCACGTGGCTGATCATGCACTGATCACGCGGATATCATGCACTGATCACGCATGATCATGCACTGATCACGTGACTGATCATGCACTGATCACGTGGCTATCATGCACTGATCACGTGGCTGATCATGCACTGATCACGTGGCTGATCATGCACTGATCACGTGCTATCATGCACTGATCACGTGGCTGATCATGCACTGATCACGTGGCTATCATGCACTGATCACGTGGCTGATCATGCAATGATCATGTAGCTACCATGTACAGGTCACGTGAATGATCATACACCCATCAGGTGACTGATCATGCACTGATCACGTGGCTATCATGCACTGATCACGTGACTGATCATGCACTGATCACGTCTATATCATGCACTGATCATCACATGACTGCATGCACTGATCACGTGGATGATCATACACTAATCATGTGACAGATCATGCACTGATCACGTGGCTGATCATGCACTGATACCGTGACTGAGCATGGACTGATCACATGACTATCATGTAGTGATCACGTGACTTAATGGCGCTGATCATGTGACTGATCATGCGCTGATCATGTTTGCTATCATACACTGATCATGTGCCTCTGGAGGCAATAAACAAAGAGCTGAGTAGGCACGAATCAAACAGTCAGCAGGCAATAATCATGGAACTCAGGTGTGAGGAATCATGCTGCTCAGCTGGCAATAATCAAGCAGCTGAGCAGGCAGGAATTACGCAGCACAGCTGGCAATTGTCAAGCAGATGACAGGCAGGAATCGTGCAGCTCAGCTGGCAATTGTCAAGCAGATGAGCAGACAGTAATCACGCAGCTCAGCAGGCCCAGATCACGTGACTGAGCATGCACTGTTCACGTGGCTGATCATACACTGATCACGTGATGATCATGCACTGATCACTTGGATATCATGCACTGATCACGTGGCTGATCATACACTGTTCACGCGTCTGACCATGCACTGATCACGTGGCTGATCATACACTGCTCACGAACTGATCATGCACTGATCACGTGGCTATCATGCACTGATCACGTGGCTGAACATGCACTGTTCACGTGGCTGATCACACACCTGTCACGTGACATATCATGCACTGATCACGTGGCACTCATGCACTGATCACGTGGCTGATCATACTCTGCTCACGTAACTCATGCACACATCACGCGGCTATCATGCACTGCTCACGTGGCCTCATGGAATGATCACGTAGCAACCATATACTGCGCGACTGATCATGCAAAGATCACGAAATGATCATGCACTGTTCACGCGACTGATCATGTACTGATCACGTGACTGATCATGCACTGATCACGTGGCTATCATGCTCTGCTCACGTGGCTGATCATGCAACGATCACGTAGCAACCATGTACTGGTCACGTGACTGATCATGCACTGATCACGTAATTGATCCTGCACTGATCACGTGGCTCATCATGCACTGATCACGTGGCTGATCACACATGTATCACGTGACTGATCATGCACTGATCCCGTGGCTCTCATGCACTGATCACGTGGCTGTCATGCACTGATCACGCGGATATCATGCACTGATCACGTGGCTGATCACACACGATCACATGACTGATCATGCACTGATCACGTGGCTATCATGCACTGATCACGTGGCTGATCATGCACTGATCACGTGGCTGATCATGCACTGATCACGCGTGACTGATCATGCACTGATCACGTGGCTATCATGCACTGATCACGTGGCTGATCATGCACTGATCACGTGCTGATCATGCACTGATCACGTGGCTGATCATGCACTGATCATGCACTGATCACGGACTGATCATGCACTGATCTCGTGTCTGATCATGCACTGATCACGTGGCTATCATGCACTGCTCACGTGGCTGATCATGCCATGATCACGCAGCTACCATGTACTGGTCACATGACTGATCATGCACTGATCACGTGACTGATCATGCAATCACGTGGCTATCATGCACTACTCACGTGGCTGATCATGCAATGATCATGTAGCTACCATGTACAGGTCACGTGAATGATCATACACCCATCAGGTGACTGATCATGCACTGATCACGTGGCTATCATGCACTGATCACGAGACTGATCATGCACTGATCACGTCTATATCATGCACTGATCACATGACTGCCCGCACTGATCACGTGGATGATCATACACTAATCTTGTGACAGATCATGCACTGATCACGTGGCTGATCATGCACTGATACCGTGACTGAGCATGGACTGATCACATGACTATCATGTAGTGATCACGTGACTTAATGGCGCTGATCATGTGACTGATCATGCGCTGATCATGTTTGCTATCATACACTGATCATGTGCCTCTGGAGGCAATAAACAAAGAGCTGAGTAGGCACGAATCAAACAGTCAGCAGGCAATAATCATGGAACTCAGGTGTGAGGAATCATGCTGCTCAGCTGGCAATAATCAAGCAGCTGAGCAGGCAGGAATTACGCAGCACAGCTGGCAATTGTCAAGCAGATGACAGGCAGGAATCGTGCAGCTCAGCTGGCAATTGTCAAGCAGATGAGCAGACAGTAATCACGCAGCTCAGCAGGCCCAGATCACGTGACTGAGCATGCACTGTTCACGTGGCTGATCATACACTGATCACGTGATGATCATGCACTGATCACTTGGATATCATGCACTGATCACGTGGCTGATCATACACTGTTCACGTGTCTGACCATGCACTGATCACGTGGCTGATCATACACTGCTCACGAACTGATCATGCACTGATCACGTGGCTATCATGCACTGATCACGTGGCTGAACATGCACTGTTCACGTGGCTGATCACACACCTGTCACGTGACATATCATGCACTGATCACGTGGCACTCATGCACTGATCACGTGGCTGATCATACTCTGCTCACGTAACTCATGCACACATCACGTGGCTATCATGCACTGCTCACGTGGCTCGTCATGGAATGATCACGTAGCAACCATATACTGGTCACGTGACTGATCATGCAAAGATCACGTAAATGATCATGCACTGTTCACGTGACTGATCATGTACTGATCACGTGACTGATCATGCACTGATCACGTGGCTATCATGCTCTGCTCACGTGGCTGATCATGCAACGATCACGTAGCAACCATGTACTGGTCACGTGACTGATCATGCACTGATCACGTAATTGATCCTGCACTGATCACGTGGCTCATCATGCACTGATCACGTGGCTGATCACACATGTATCACGTGACTGATCATGCACTGATCACGTGGCTCTCATGCACTGATCACGTGGCTGTCATGCACTGATCACGTGGATATCATGCACTGATCACGTGGCTGATCACACACGTATCACATGACTGATCATGCACTGATCACGTGGCTATCATGCACTGATCACGTGGCTATCATGCACTGATCACGTGGCTGATCATGCACTGATCACGTAGCTACCATGCACTGATCACGTGACTGATCATGCACTGATCACGAACTGATCATGCACTGATCACGTGGCTGATCATGCACTGATCACGTGGCTGATCATGCACTGATCACATAACTGATCATGCACTGATCACGTGACTGATCATGCACTGATCACGTGGCTATCATGCACTGATCATCACATGGCTGATCATGCACTGATCACGTGGCTGATCATGCACTGATCACGTGACTGATCATGCACTGATCACGTGTCTGATCATGCACTGATCACGTGGCTATCATGCACTGCTCACGTGGCTGATCATGCCATGATCACGCAGCTACCATGTACTGGTCACATGACTGATCATGCACTGATCACGTGACTGATCATGCACTGATCACGTGGCTATCATGCACTACTCACGTGGCTGATCATGCAATGATCATGTAGCTACCATGTACAGGTCACGTGAATGATCATACACCCATCAGGTGACTGATCATGCACTGATCACGTGGCTATCATGCACTGATCACGAGACTGATCATGCACTGTTCACGCCTATATCATGCACTGATCACATGACTGCCCATGCACTGATCACGTGGATGATCATACACTAATCTTGTGACAGATCATGCACTGATCACGTGGCTGATCATGCACTGATACCGTGACTGAGCATGGACTGATCACATGACTATCATGTAGTGATCACGTGACTTAATGGCGCTGATCATGTGACTGATCATGCGCTGATCATGTTTGCTATCATACACTGATCATGTGCCTCTGGAGGCAATAAACAAAGAGCTGAGTAGGCACGAATCAAACAGTCAGCAGGCAATAATCATGGAACTCAGGTGTGAGGAATCATGCTGCTCAGCTGGCAATAATCAAGCAGCTGAGCAGGCAGGAATTACGCAGCACAGCTGGCAATTGTCAAGCAGATGACAGGCAGGAATCGTGCAGCTCAGCTGGCAATTGTCAAGCAGATGAGCAGACAGTAATCACGCAGCTCAGCAGGCCCAGATCACGTGACTGAGCATGCACTGTTCACGTGGCTGATCATACACTGATCACGTGATGATCATGCACTGATCACTTGATATCATGCACTGATCACGTGGCTGATCATACACTGTTCACGTGTCTGACCATGCACTGATCACGTGGCTGATCATACACTGCTCACGTAACTGATCATGCACTGATCACGTGGCTATCATGCACTGATCACGTGGCTGAACATGCACTGTTCACGTGGCTGATCACACACCTGTCACGTGACATATCATGCACTGATCACGTGGCACTCATGCACTGATCACGTGGCTGATCATACTCTGCTCACGTAACTCATGCACACATCACGTGGCTATCATGCACTGCTCACGTGGCTCGTCATGGAATGATCACGTAGCAACCATATACTGGTCACGTGACTGATCATGCACTGATCACGTGAATGATCATGCACTGTTCACGTGACTGATCATGTACTGATCACGTGACTGATCATGCACTGATCACGCTATCATGCACTGCTCACGTGGCTGATCATGCAACGATCACGTAGCAACCATGTACTGGTCACGTGACTGATCATGCACTGATCACGTAATTGATCCTGCACTGATCACGTGGCTCATCATGCACTGATCACGTGGCTGATCACACATGTATCACGTGACTGATCATGCACTGATCACGTGGCTATCATGCACTGATCACGTGGCTGTCATGCACTGATCACGTGGATATCATGCACTGATCACGTGGCTGATCACACACGATCACATGACTGATCATGCACTGATCACGTGGCTATCATGCACTGATCACGTGGCTATCATGCACTGATCACGTGGCTGATCATGCACTGATCACGTGGCTGATCGCACTGATCACGGCTATCATGCACTGATCACGTGACTGATCATGCACTGATTGATCATGCACTGATCATGTGGCTGATCATGCACTGATCACGTGGCTGATCATGCACTGATCACATGACTGATCATGCACTGATCACGGCTATCATGCACTGATCACGTGGCTGATCATGCACTGATCACGTGGCTGATCATGCACTGATCACGCTGATCATGCACTGATCACGCTGACTGATCACGTGACTGATCATGCACTGATCACGTGACTGATCATGCACTGATCACGTGGCTGATCATGCACTGATCACTTGACTGATCATGCACTGATCACGTGGCATCATGCACTGATCACGTGGCTGATCATGCACTGATCACGTGGCTGATCATACACTGATCACGTGACTGATCATGCACTGATCACGTGGCTATCATGCACTGATCACGTGGCTGATCATGCACTGATCACGTGGCTGATCACACACTGATCACGTGACTGATCATGCACTGATCACGTGGCATCATGCACTGATCACGTGGCTGATCATACTCTGCTCACGTAACTCATGCACACATCACGTGGCTATCATGCACTGCTCACGTGGCTGATCATGGAATGATCACGTAGCAACATATACTGGTAACGTGACTGATCATGCAAAGATCACGTAAATGATCATGCACTGTTCACGTGACTGATCATGTACTGATCACGTGACTGATCATGCACTGACCACGTGGCTATCATGCTCTGATCACGTGGCTGATCATGCAACGATCACGAGCAACCATGTACTGGTCACGACTGATCATGCACTGATCACATCATGCACTGATCACGTGGCTGATCATGCACTGATCACGTGGCTGATCACATGATCACGTGATGATCATGCACTGATCACGTGGCTGATCATGCACTGATCACGTGGCTGATCATGCACTGATCACGTGGCTATCATGCACTGATCATGTGCTGATCACACTGATCACGTGACTGATCATGCACTGATCACGTGGCTATCATGCACTGATCACGTTATCATGCACTGATCACGTGGCTGATCATGCACTGATCACGTGGCTGATCATGCACTGATCACGTAACTGATCATGCACTGATCACGTGACTGATCATGCACTGATCACGTGGCTGATCATGCACTGATCACGTGGCTGATCATGCACTGATCACGTGGCTGATCATGCACTGATCACGTGACTGATCATGCACTGATCACGTGGCTGATCATGCACTGATCACGTGGCTGATCATGCACTGATCACGTGACTGATCATGCACTGATCACGTGGCTGATCATGCACTGATCACGTGACTGATCATGCACTGATCACGTGGCTGATCATGCACTGATCACGTGGCTGATCATGCACTGATCACGTGACTGATCATGCACTGATCACGTACTATCATGCACTGCTCACGTGGACATCATGCCATCATCAGGTGACTGATCATGCACTGATCACGTGGCTATCATGCACTGATCACGTGACTGATCATGCACTGTTCACGTCTATATCATGCACTGATCACATGACTGCCCGTGCACTGATCACGTGGATGATCATACATTAATCTTGTGACAGATCATGCACTGATCACGTGGCTGATCATGCACTGATACCGCGACTGAGCATGGACTGATCACATGACTATCATGTAGTGATCACGTGACTTAATGGCGCTGATCATGTGACTGATCATGCGCTGATCATGTTTGCTATCATACACTGATCATGTGCCTCTGGAGGCAATAAACAAAGAGCTGAGTAGGCACGAATCAAACAGTCAGCAGGCAATAATCATGGAACTCAGGTGTGAGGAATCATGCTGCTCAGCTGGCAATAATCAAGCAGCTGAGCAGGCAGGAATTATGCAGCACAGCTGGCAATTGTCAAGCAGATGACAGGCAGGAATCGTGCAGCTCAGCTGGCAATTGTCAAGCAGATGAGCAGACAGTAATCACGCAGCTCAGCAGGCCCAGATCACGTGACTGAGCATGCACTGTTCACGTGGCTGATCATACACTGATCACGTGATGATCATGCACTGATCACTTGGATATCATGCACTGATCACGTGGCTGATCATACACTGTTCACGTGTCTGACCATGCACTGATCACGTGGCTGATCATACACTGCTCACGTAACTGATCATGCACTGATCACGTGGCTATCATGCACTGATCACGTGGCTGAACATGCACTGTTCACGTGGCTGATCACACACCTGTCACGTGACATATCATGCACTGATCACGTGGCACTCATGCACTGATCACGTGGCTGATCATACTGCTCACGCACTCATGCACACATCACGTGGCTATCATGCACTGCTCACGGCTCGTCATGGAATGATCACGTAGCAACCATATACTGGTAACGACTGATCATGCAAAGATCACGCAAATGATCATGCACTGTTCACGTGACTGATCATGCGTACTGATCACGACTGATCATGCACTGACCACGTGGCTATCATGCTCTGCTCACGTGGCTGATCATGCAATGATCACGAGCAACCATGTACTGGTCACGCGACTGATCATGCACTGATCACGTAATTGATCCTGCACTGATCACGCGGCTCATCATGCACTGATCACGTGGCTGATCACACATGATCACGTGACTGATCATGCACTGATCACGTGGCTCATGCACTGATCACGTGGCTGATCATGCACTGATCACGTGGATATCATGCACTGATCACGTGGCTGATCACACACGATCACATGACTGATCATGCACTGATCACGTGGCTATCATGCACTGATCACGTGGCTATCATGCACTGATCACGTGGCTGATCAGGCAATGATCACGTAGCTACCATGTACTGGCACGTGACTGATCATGCACTGATCACGTAATTGATCATGCACTGATCATGTGGCTGATCATGCACTGATCACGTGGCTGATCATACACTGATCACATAACTGATCATGCACTGCTCACGTGGCTGATCATGCATGATCACGTGGCTACCATGTACTGGTCACGTGACTGATCATGCACTGATCACGTGACTGATCATGCACTGATCACGTGGCTGATCATGCACTGATCACGTGGCTGATCATGCACTGATCACGTGGCTGATCATGCACTGATCACGTGACTGATCATGCACTGATCACGTGACTGATCATGCACTGATCACGTGGCTATCATGCACTGATCACAGACTGATCATGCACTGATCATGTCTGATCATGCACTGATCACATGACTGCATGCACTGATCATGTGTGATCATACACTGATCACGTGACTGATCATGCACTGATCACGTGGCTGATCATGCACTGATCACGGACTGATCATGCACTGATCACGTGATATCATGCACTGATCACGTGGCTGATCACACACTGATCACGTGACTGATCATGCACTGATCACGTGGCTGATCATGCACTGATCACGTGACTGATCATGCACTGATCACGTGGCTATCATGCACTGATCACGTGGCTGATCATGCACTGATCACGCACTGATCATGCACTGATCACGTGACTGATCATACACTGATCTCGTGTCTGATCATGCACTGATCACGTGGCTATCATGCACTGATCACGTGGCTGATCATGCCATGATCACGCAGCTACTCATGTCACTGGTCACATGGCTGATCATGCACTGATCACGACTGATCATGCACTGATCACGTGACTGATCATGCACTGATCACGTGGCTATCATGAACTACTCACGTGGCTGATCATGCAATGATCATGTAGCTACCATGTACAGGTCACGTGAATGATCATACACCCACTGGTGACTGATCATGCACTGATCACGTGGCTATCATGCACTGATCACGGGACTGATCATGCACTGTTCACGCCTATATCATGCACTGATCACATGACTGCCCGTGCACTGATCACGTGGATGATCATACACTAATCTTGTGACAGATCATGCACTGATCACGTGGCTGATCATGCACTGATACCGTGACTGAGCATGGACTGATCACATGACTATCATGTAGTGATCACGTGACTTAATGGCACTGATCATGTGACTGATCATGCGCTGATCATGTTTGCTATCATACACTGATCATGTGCCTCTGGAGGCAATAAACAAAGAGCTGAGTAGGCACGAATCAAACAGTCAGCAGGCAATAATCATGGAACTCAGGTGTGAGGAATCATGCTGCTCAGCTGGCAATAATCAAGCAGCTGAGCAGGCAGGAATTATGCAGCACAGCTGGCAATTGTCAAGCAGATGACAGGCAGGAATCGTGCAGCTCAGCTGGCAATTGTCAAGCAGATGAGCAGACAGTAATCACGCAGCTCAGCAGGCCCAGATCACGTGACTGAGCATGCACTGTTCACGTGGCTGATCATACACTGATCACGTGATGATCATGCACTGATCACTTGGATATCATGCACTGATCACGTGGCTGATCACACTGTTCACGTGTCTGACCATGCACTGATCACGTGGCTGATCATGCACTGCTCACGTAACTGATCATGCACTGATCACGTGGCTATCATGCACTGATCACGTGGCTGAACATGCACTGTTCACGTGGCTGATCACACACCTGTCACGTGACATATCATGCACTGATCACGTGGCACTCATGCACTGATCACGTGGCTGATCATACTCTGCTCACGTAACTCATGCACATCACGTGGCTATCATGCACTGCTACGTGGCTCGTCATGGAATGATCACGCAGCTACCATGCACTGATCACGTGGCTGATCATGCACTGATCACGTGACTGATCATGCACTGATCACGTGACTGATCATGCACTGATCACGTGGCTATCATGCACTGATCACGTGGCTGATCATGCACTGATCACGTGGCATCATGCACTGATCACGTGACTGATCATGCACTGATCACGTGACTGATCATGCACTGATCACGTCTGATCATGCACTGATCACGTGATTGGATTATGCAATGATCACGTAGCTGATCATGCACTGGTCACGTAACTGATCATGCACTGATCACGCAATTGATCATGCACTGATCACGTGGCTGATCATGCACTGATCACGTGGCTGATCACACTGATCACATACTGATCATGCACTGATCACGTGACTGATCATGCACTGATCACGTGGCTATCATGCACTGATCACTTGGCTGACATACACTGATCACGTGCCTGGTCATGCACTGATCACGTGGCTGATCATGCACTGATCACGTGACTGATCATGCACTGATCTCGTGTCTGATCATGCACTGATCACGTGGCTATCATGCACTGCTCACGTGGCTGATCATGCCATGATCACGCAGCTACCATGTACTGGTCACATGACTGATCATGCACTGATCACGTGACTGATCATGCAGTGATCACGTGGCTATCATGAACTACTCACGTGGCTGATCATGCAATGATCATGTAGCTACCATGTACAGGTCACGGAATGATCATACACCCATCAGGTGACTGATCATGCACTGATCACGTGGCTATCATGCACTGATCACGAGACTGATCATGCACTGTTCACGCCTATATCATGCACTGATCACATGACTGCCCGTGCACTGATCACGTGGATGATCATACACTAATCTTGTGACAGATCATGCACTGATCACGTGGCTGATCATGCACTGATACCGTGACTGAGCATGGACTGATCACATGACTATCATGTAGTGATCACGTGACTTAATGGCGCTGATCATGTGACTGATCATGCGCTGATCATGTTTGCTATCATACAGTGATCATGTGCCTCTGGAGGCAATAAACAAAGAGCTGAGTAGGCACGAATCAAACAGTCAGCAGGCAATAATCATGGAACACAGGTGTGAGGAATCATGCTGCTCAGCTGGCAATAATCAAGCAGCTGAGCAGGCAGGAATTACGCAGCACAGCTGGCAACAAGCAGATGACAGGCAGGAATCGTGCAGCTCAGCTGGCAATTGTCAAGCAGATGAGCAGACAGTAATCACGCAGCTCAGCAGGCCCAGATCACGTGACTGAGCATGCACTGTTCACGTGGCTGATCATACACTGATCACGTGATGATCATGCACTGATCACTTGGATATCATGCACTGATCACATGGCTGATCATACACTGTTCACGTGTCTGACCATGCACTGATCACGTGGCTGATCATACACTGCTCACGTAACTGATCATGCACTGATCACGTGGCTATCATGCACTGATCACGTGGCTGAACATGCACTGTTCACGTGGCTGATCACACACCTGTCACGTGACATATCATGCACTGATCACGTGGCACTCATGCACTGATCACGTGGCTGATCATACTCTGCTCACGTAACTCATGGCCACATCACGTGGCTATCATGCACTGCTCACGTGGCTCATGGAATGATCACGTAGCAACCATATACTGGTAACCTGACTGATCATGCAAAGATCACGAAATGATCATGCACTGTTCACGCGACTGATCATGTACTGATCACGACTGATCATGCACTGACCACGTGGCTATCATGCTCTGCTCACGGCTGATCATGCAACGATCACGTAGCAACCATGTACTGGTCACGTGACTGATCATGCACTGATCACGTAATTGATCCTGCACTGATCACGTGGCTCATCATGCACTGATCACGTGGCTGATCACACATGTATCACGTGACTGATCATGCACTGATCACGTGGCTCATGCACTGATCACGTGGCTGTCATGCACTGATCACGTGGATATCATGCACTGACGTGGCTGATCACACACGTATCACATGACATGCACTGATCACGTGGCTATCATGCACTGATCACGTGGCTATCATGCACTGATCACGTGGCTGATCATGCAATGATCACGTAGCTACCATGTACTGATCACGTGACTGATCATGCACTGATCACGTGACTGATCATGCACTGATCACGTGGCTGATCATGCACTGATCACGTGGCTGATCATGCACTGATCACGTGGCTGATCATGCACTGATCACGTGGCTGATCATGCACTGATCACGTGCCTGATCATGCAGTGATCACGTGGCTGATCATGAACTGATCACGTGCTGATCATGCAATGATCATGTAGCTACCATGTACAGGTCACGTGAATGATCATACACCCATCAGGTGACTGATCATGCACTGATCACGTGGCTATCATGCACTGATCACGAGACTGATCATGCACTGTTCACGCCTATATCATGCACTGATCACATGACTGCCTGTGCACTGATCACGTGGATGATCATACACTAATCTTGTGACAGATCATGCACTGATCACGTGGCTGATCATGCACTGATACCGTGACTGAGCATGGACTGATCACATGACTATCATGTAGTGATCACGTGACTTAATGGCGCTGATCATGTGACTGATCATGCGCTGATCATGTTTGCTATCATACACTGATCATGTGCCTCTGGAGGCAATAAACAAAGAGCTGAGTAGGCACGAATCAAACAGTCAGCAGGCAATAATCATGGAACTCAGGTGTGAGGAATCATGCTGCTCAGCTGGCAATAATCAAGCAGCTGAGCAGGCAGGAATTACGCAGCACAGCTGGCAATTGTCAAGCAGATGACAGGCAGGAATCGTGCAGCTCAGCTGGCAATTGTCAAGCAGATGAGCAGACAGTAATCACGCAGCTCAGCAGGCCCAGATCATGTGACTGAGCATGCACTGTTCACGTGGCTGATCATACACTGATCACGTGATGATCATGCACTGATCACTTGGATATCATGCACTGATCACGTGGCTGATCATACACTGTTCACGTGTCTGACCATGCACTGATCACGTGGCTGATCATACACTGCTCACGAACTGATCATGCACTGATCACGCTATCATGCACTGATCACGCTGAACATGCACTGTTCACGTAGCTGATCACACACCTGTCACGCGACATATCATGCACTGATCACGTGGCACTCATGCACTGATCACGTGGCTGATCATACTCTGCTCACGTGAATTCATGCACACATCACGTGGCTATCATGCACTGCTCACGTGGCTCGCGAATGATCAATGAAACCATATACTGGTAACGACTGATCATGCAAAGATCACGAATGATCATGCACTGTTCACGTGACTGATCATGTACTGATCACGGACTGATCATGCACTGACCACGCTATCATGCTCTGCTCACGTGGCTGATCATGCAACGACCACGAGCAACCATGTACTGGTCACGTGACTGATCATGCACTGATCACGTAATTGATCCTGCACTGATCACGTGGCTCATCATGCACTGATCACGTGGTTGATCACACATGTATCACGTGGATCATGCACTGATCACGTGGCTCTCATGCACTGATCACGTGGCTGTCATGCACTGATCACGTGATATCATGCACTGATCACGTGGCTGATCACACACGTCACATGACTGATCATGCACTGATCACGCTATCATGCACTGATCACGTGGCTATCATGCACTGATCATGTAATGATCAGGCAATGATCACGTAGCTACCATGTACTGATCACGTGACTGATCATGCACTGATCACGTAATTGATCATGCACTGATCATGTGGCTGATCATGCACTGATCACGTGGCTGATCATGCACTGATCACGTAACTGATCATGCACTGATCACGTGACTGATCATGCACTGATCACGTGCTGATCATGCACTGATCACGTGGCTATCATGCACTGATCACGTGGCTGATCATGCAATGATCATGTAGCTACCATGTACAGGTCACGTGAATGATCATACACCCATCAGGTGATTGATCATGCACTGATCACGTGGCTATCATGCACTGATCACGTGACTGATCATGCACCACGCCTATATCATGCACTGATCACATGACTGCCCGTGCACTGATCACGTGGATGATCATACACTAATCTTGTGACAGATCATGCACTGATCACGTGGCTGATCATGCACTGATACCGTGACTGAGCATGGACTGATCACATGACTATCATGTAGTGATCACGTGACTTAATGGCGCTGATCATGTGACTGATCATGCGCTGATCATGTTTGCTATCATACACTGATCATGTGCCTCTGGAGGCAATAAACAAAGAGCTGAGTAGGCACGAATCAAACAGTCAGCAGGCAATAATCATGGAACTCAGGTGTGAGGAATCATGCTGCTCAGCTGGCAATAATCAAGCAGCTGAGCAGGCAGGAATTACGCAGCACAGCTGGCAATTGTCAAGCAGATGACAGGCAGGAATCGTGCAGCTCAGCTGGCAATTGTCAAGCAGATGAGCAGACAGTAATCACGCAGCTCAGCAGGCCCAGATCACGTGACTGAGCATGCACTGTTCACGTGGCTGATCATACACTGATCACGTGATGATCATGCACTGATCACTTGGATATCATGCACTGATCACGTGGCTGATCATACACTGTTCACGTGTCTGACCATGCACTGATCACGTGGCTGATCATACACTGCTCACGTAACTGATCATGCACTGATCACGTGGCTATCATGCACTGATCACGTGGCTGAACATGCACTGATCACGTGGCTGATCACACACCTGTCACGTGGATATCATGCACTGATCACGTGGCACTCATGCACTGATCACTGGCTGATCATACTCTGCTCACGTAACTCATGCACATCACGTGGCTATCATGCACTGCTCACGTGGCTCGTCATGGAATGATCACGTAGCAACCATATACTGGTAACGTGACTGATCATGCAAAGATCACGTAAATGATCATGCACTGTTCACGTGACTGATCATGCACTGATCACGTGACTGATCATGCACTGACCACGTGGCTATCATGCTCTGCTCACGTGGCTGATCATGCAACGATCACGTAGCAACCATGTACTGGTCACGTGACTGATCATGCACTGATCACGAATTGATCCTGCACTGATCACGTGGCTCATCATGCACTGATCACGTGGCTGATCACACATGTATCACGTGACTGATCATGCACTGATCACGCGGCTATCATGCACTGATCACGTGGCTGATCATGCACTGATCACGTGGCTATCATGCACTGATCACGTGGCTGATCACACACGATCACATGACTGATCATGCACTGATCACGTGGCTATCATGCACTGATCACGTGCTATCATGCACTGATCACGTGGCTGATCATGCACTGATCACGAGCTACCATGTACTGGTCACGTGACTGATCATGCACTGATCACGTGGCTGATCATGCACTGATCACGGCTGATCATGCACTGATCACGAGCAATCATGCACTGATCACGTGACTGATCATGCACTGATCACGGCTATCATGCACTGATCACGTGGCTGATCATGCACGATCACGTAGCAACCATGTACTGGTCACGTGACTGATCATGCACTGATCACGAATTGATCCTGCACTGATCACGTGGCTCATCATGCACTGATCACGTGGCTGATCACACATGTATCACGTGACTGATCATGCACTGATCACGTGGCTTCATGCACTGATCACGTGGCTGATCATGCACTGATCACGTGGATATCATGCACTGATCACGTGGCTGATCACACATGATCACATGACTGATCATGCACTGATCACGTGGCCATGCACTGATCACGTGGCTATCATGCACTGATCACGTGGCTGATCATGCACTGATCACGAGCTACCATGCACTGATCACGTGACTGATCATGCACTGATCACGTAATTGATCATGCACTGATCATGTGGCTGATCATGCACTGATCACGTGGCTGATCATACACTGATCACTACACTGATGCACTGATCACGTGACTGATCATGCACTGATCACGTGGCTATCATGCACTGATCACTTGGCTGGACATACACTGATCACGTGTCTGGTCATGCACTGATCACGTGGCTGATCATGCACTGATCACGTGACTGATCATGCACTGATCTCGTGTCTGATCATGCACTGATCACGTGGCTATCATGCACTGATCACGTGGCTGATCATGCCATGATCACGAGCTATCATGCACTGGTCACATGACTGATCATGCACTGATCACGTGACTGATCATGCACTGATCACGTGGCTATCATGCACTACTCACGTGGCTGATCATGCAATGATCATGTAGCTACCATGTACAGGTCACGTGAATGATCATACTCCCATCAGGTGACTGATCATGCACTGATCACGTGGCTATCATGCACTGATCACGTGACTGATCATGCACTGTTCACGCCTATATCATGCACTGATCACATGACTGCCCATGCACTGATCACGTGGATGATCATACACTAATCTTGTGACAGATCATGCACTGATCACGTGGCTGATCATGCACTGATACCGTGACTGAGCATGGACTGATCACATGACTATCATGTAGTGATCACGTGACTTAATGGCGCTGATCATGTGACTGATCATGCGCTGATCATGTTTGCTATCATACACTGATCATGTGCCTCTGGAGGCAATAAACAAAGAGCTGAGTAGGCACGAATCAAACAGTCAGCAGGCAATAATCATGGAACTCAGGTGTGAGGAATCATGCTGCTCAGCTGGCAATAATCAAGCAGCTGAGCAGGCAGGAATTACGCAGCACAGCTGGCAATTGTCAAGCAGATGACAGGCAGGAATCGTGCAGCTCAGCTGGCAATTGTCAAGCAGATGAGCAGACAGTAATCACGCAGCTCAGCAGGCCCTGATCACGTGACTGAGCATGCACTGTTCACGTGGCTGATCATACACTGATCACGTGATGATCATGCACTGATCACTTGGATATCATGCACTGATCACGTGGCTGATCATACACTGCTCACGTAACTGATCATGCACTGATCACGTGGCTATCATGCACTGATCACGTGGCTGATCATGCACTGATCACGTGGCTGATCACACACCTGTCACGTGACATATCATGCACTGATCACGTGGCACTCATGCACTGATCACGTGGCTGATCATACTCTGCTCACGTAACTCATGCACACATCACGTGGCTATCATGCACTGCTCACGTGGCTGATCATGGAATGATCACGTAGCAACCATATACTGGTCACGTGACTGATCATGCAAGATCACGTAAATGATCATGCACTGTTCACGTGACTGATCATGTACTGATCACGTGACTGATCATGCACTGATCACGTGGCTATCATGCTCTGCTCACGTGGCTGATCATGCAACGATCACGTAGCAACCATGTACTGGTCACGTGACTGATCATGCACTGATCACGTAATTGATCATGCACTGATCACGTGGCTCATCATGCACTGATCACGTGGCTGATCACACATGTATCACGTGACTGATCATGCACTGATCACGTGGCTATCATGCACTGATCACGTGGCTGTCATGCACTGATCACGTGGATATCATGCACTGATCACGTGGCTGATCACAACGATCACATGACTGATCATGCACTGATCACGTGGCTATCATGCACTGATCACGTGGCTATCATGCACTGATCACGTGGCTGATCATGCACTGATCACGTAGCTATCACACTGGTCACGTGACTGATCATGCACTGATCACGTGACTGATCATGCACTGATCACGTGGCTGATCATGCACTGATCACGTGGCTGATCATACACTGATCACGTGACTGATCATGCACTGATCACGTGATGATCATGCACTGATCACGTGGCTATCATGCACTGATCATGGCTGACATACACTGATCACGTGCTGATCATGCACTGATCACGTGGCTGATCATGCACTGATCACGTGGCTGATCATGCACTGATCACGGCCTGATCACGTGGCTATCATGCACTGATCACTGCATCATGCACTGATCACTGATCATGCACTGATCACGTGGCTATCATGCACTGATCACGTGGCTGATCATGCACTGATCACGTAGCTACCATGCACTGGTCACGTGACTGATCATGCACTGATCACGTAATTGATCATGCACTGATCACGTGGCTGATCATGCACTGATCACGTGGCTGGACTGATCACATGACTGATCATGCACTGATCACGTGACTGATCATGCACTGATCACGTGGCTATCATGCACTGATCACGTGGCTGGATCACGTTGATCATGCACTGATCACGTGGCTGATCATGCACTGATCACGTGGCTGATCACACTGATCACGTGGCTGACCATGCACTGATCACGCTGATCATGCACTGATCACGTAACTGATCATGCACTGATCACGTGGCTGATCATGCACTGATCACGTGGCTGATCACGTGACTATCATGCACTGATCACGTGGCACTCATGCACTGATCACGTGGATATCATGCACTGATCACGTGGCTGATCACACACGTATCACATGACTGATCATGCACTGATCACGTGGCTATCATGCACTGATCACGTGGCTATCATGCACTGATCACGTGGCTGATCAGGCAATGATCACGTAGCTACCATGTACTGGTCACGTGACTGATCATGCACTGATCACGTAATTGATCATGCACTGATCATGTGGCTGATCATGCACTGATCACGTGGCTGCTGATCACATAACTGATCATGCACTGATCACGTGACTGATCATGCACTGATCACGTGGCTATCATGCACTGATCACTGGCTGCACTGATCACGTGCCTGGTCATGCACTGATCACGTGGCTGATCATGCACTGATCACGTGACTGATCATGCACTGATCACGTGTCTGATCATGCACTGATCACGTGGCTATCATGCACTGCTCACGTGGCTGATCATGCCATGATCACGCAGCTACCATGTACTGGTCACATGACTGATCATGCACTGATCACGTGACTGATCATGCAGTGATCACGTGGCTATCATGAACTACTCACGTGGCTGATCATGCAATGATCATGTAGCTACCATGTACAGGTCACGTGAATGATCATACACCCATCAGGTGACTGATCATGCACTGATCACGTGGCTATCATGCACGGATCACGAGACTGATCATGCACTGTTCACGCCTATATCATGCACTGATCACATGATCGCCCTGCACTGATCACGCGGATGATCATACACTAATCTTGTGACAGATCATGCACCGATCACGTGGCTGATCATGCACTGATACCGTGACTGAGCATGGACTGATCACATGACTATCATGTAGTGATCACGTGACTTAATGGCGCTGATCATGTGACTGATCATGCGCTGATCATGTTTGCTATCATACACTGATCATGTGCCTCTGGAGGCAATAAACAAAGAGCTGAGTAGGCACGAATCAAACAGTCAGCAGGCAATAATCATGGAACTCAGGTGTGAGCAATCATGCTGCTCAGCTGGCAATAATCAAGCAGCTGAGCAGGCAGGAATTATGCAGCACAGCTGGCAATTGTCAAGCAGATGACAGGCAGGAATCGTGCAGCTCAGCTGGCAATTGCCAAGCAGATGAGCAGACAGTAATCACGCAGCTCAGCAGGCCCAGATCACGTGACTGAGCATGCACTGTTCACGTGGCTGATCATACACTGATCACGCGATGATCATGCACTGATCACTTGGATATCATGCACTGATCACGTGGCTGATCATACACTGTTCACGCGTCTGACCATGCACTGATCACGTGGCTGATCATACACTGCTCACGCATCTGATCATGCACTGATCACGTGGCTATCATGCACTGATCACGTGGCTGAACATGCACTGTTCACGTGGCTGATCACACACCTGTCACGCGACATATCATGCACTGATCACGTGGCACTCATGCACTGATCACGTGGCTGATCATACTCTGCTCACGTATCTCATGCACACATCACGTGGCTATCATGCACTGCTCACGTGGCTCGTCATGGAATGATCACGTAGCAACCATATACTGGTAACGTGACTGATCATGCAAAGATCACGAAATGATCATGCACTGTTCACGTGACTGATCATGTACCGATCACGTGACTGATCATGCACTGACCACGTGGCTATCATGCTCTGCTCACGTGGCTGATCATGCAACGATCACGTAGCAACTATGTACTGGTCACGTGACTGATCATGCACTGATCACGTAATTGATCCTGCACTGATCACGTGGCTCATCATGCACTGATCACGTGGCTGATCACACATGTATCACGTGACTGATCATGCACTGATCCGTGGCTCTCGTGCACTGATCACGTGGCTGTCATGCACTGATCACGTGGATATCATGCACTGATCATGCGGCTGATCACACACGATCACATGACTGATCATGCACTGATCACGTGGCTATCATGCACTGATCACGCGGCTATCATGCACTGATCACGTGGCTGATCAGGCAATGATCACGTGGTCACGTAACTGGTCATGCACTGAGCACAATTGATCATGCACTGACCATGGCTGATCATGCACCGATCACGTGGCTGATCATACACTGATCACATAACTGATCATGCACTGATCACGTGACTGATCATGCACTGATCACGTGGCTATCATGCACTGATCACTTGGCTGGACATACACTGATCACGCGCCTGGTCATGCACTGATCACGTGGCTGATCATGCACTGATCACGTGACTGATCATGCACTGATCTCGTGTCTGATCATGCACTGATCACGTGGCTATCATGCACTGCTCACGTGGCTGATCATGCCATGATCACGCAGCTACCATGTACTGGTCACATGACTGATCATGCACTGATCACGTGACTGATCATGCAGTGATCACGTGGCTATCATGAACTACTTCACGTGGCTGATCATGCAATGATCATGTAGCTACCATGTACAGGTCACGCGAATGATCATACACCCATCAGGTGACCGATCATGCACTGATCACGTGGCTATCATGCACGGATCACGAGACTGATCATGCACTGTTCACGCTATATCATGCACTGATCACATGACTGCCCGCACTGATCACGCGGATGATCATACACCAATCTTGTGACAGATCATGCACTGATCACGTGGCTGATCATGCACTGATACCGTGACTGAGCATGGACTGATCACATGACTATCATGTAGTGATCACGTGACTTAATGGCGCTGATCATGTGACTGATCATGCGCTGATCATGTTTGCTATCATACACTGATCATGTGCCTCTGGAGGCAATAAACAAAGAGCTGAGTAGGCACGAATCAAACAGTCAGCAGGCAATAATCATGGAACTCAGGTGTGAGGAATCATGCTGCTCAGCTGGCAATAATCAAGCAGCTGAGCAGGCAGGAATTACGCAGCACAGCTGGCAATTGTCAAGCAGATGACAGGCAGGAATCGTGCAGCTCAGCTGGCAATTGTCAAGCAGATGAGCAGACAGTAATCACGCAGCTCAGCAGGCCCAGATCACGTGACTGAGCATGCACTGTTCACGTGGCTGATCATACACTGATCACGTGATGATCATGCACTGATCACTTGGATATCATGCACTGATCACATGGCCGATCATACACTGTTCACGTGTCTGACCATGCACTGATCACGTGGCTGATCATGCACTGCTCACGTAACTGATCATGCACTGATCACGTGGCTATCATGCACTGATCACGTGGCTGAACATGCACTGTTCACGTGGCTGATCACACACCTGTCACGTGATATATCATGCACTGATCACGTGGCACTCATGCACTGATCACGCGGCTGATCATACTCTGCTCACGTAACTCATGCACACATCACGCGGCTATCATGCACTGCTCACGTGGCTCGTCATGGAATGATCACGTAGCAACCATATACCGGTAACGCGATCGATCATGCAAAGATCACGAAATGATCATGCACTGTTCACGCGACTGATCATGTACTGATCACGTGACCGATCATGCACTGACCACGTGGCTATCATGCTCTGCTCACGTGGCTGATCATGCAACGATCACGTAGCAACCATGTACTGGTCACGCGACTGATCATGCACTGATCACGTAATTGATCCTGCACCGATCACGTGGCTCATCATGCACTGATCACGTGGCTGATCACACATGTATCACGTGACTGATCATGCACTGATCCTGTGGCTCTCATGCACTGATCACGTGGCTGTCATGCACTGATCACGTGGATATCATGCACTGATCACGTGGCTGATCACACACGTATCACATGACTGATCATGCACTGATCACGTGGCTATCATGCACTGATCACGCGGCTATCATGCACTGATCACGTGCTGATCAGGCAATGATCACGTAGCTACCATGTACTGGTCACGTGACTGATCATGCACTGAGCACGTAATTGATCATGCACTGATCATGTGGCTGATCATGCACTGATCACGTGGCTGATCATACACTGATCACATAACTGATCATGCACTGATCACGTGACTGATCATGCACTGATCACGCGGCTATCATGCACTGATCACTTGGCTGGACATACACTGATCACGCGCCGTCATGCACTGATCACGTGGCTGATCATGCACTGATCACGTGACTGATCATGCACTGATCTCGTGTCTGATCATGCACTGATCACGTGGCTATCATGCACTGCTCACGTGGCTGATCATGCCATGATCACGCAGCTACCATGTACTGGTCACATGACTGATCATGCACTGATCACGTGACTGATCATGCAGTGATCACGGCTATCATGAACTACTCACGTGGCTGATCATGCAATGATCATGTAGCTACTATGTACAGGTCACGTGAATGATCATACACCCATCAGGTGACTGATCACGCACTGATCACGTGGCTATCATGCACTGATCACGAGACTGATCATGCACTGTTCACGCTATATCATGCACTGATCACATGACTGCACTGATCACGTGGATGATCATACACTAATCTTGTGACAGATCATGCACCGATCACGTGGCTGATCATGCACTGATACCGTGACTGAGCATGGACTGATCACATGACTATCATGTAGTGATCACGTGACTTAATGGCGCTGATCATGTGACTGATCATGCGCTGATCATGTTTGCTATCATACACTGATCATGTGCCTCTGGAGGCAATAAACAAAGAGCTGAGTAGGCACGAATCAAACAGTCAGCAGGCAATAATCATGGAACTCAGGTGTGAGGAATCATGCTGCTCAGCTGGCAATAATCAAGCAGCTGAGCAGGCAGGAATTACGCAGCACAGCTGGCAATTGTCAAGCAGATGACAGGCAGGAATCGTGCAGCTCAGCTGGCAATTGTCACAGATGAGCAGACAGTAATCACGCAGCTCAGCAGGCCCAGATCACGTGACTGAGCATGCACTGTTCACGTGGCTGATCATACACTGATCACGTGATGATCATGCACTGATCACTTGGATATCATGCACTGATCACGGCTGATCATACACTGTTCACGCGTCTGACCATGCACTGATCACGTGGCATCATGCACTGATCACGTGGCTGAACATGCACCTGCTGTCACGTGGCTGATCACACACCTGTCACGCGACATATCATGCACTGATCACGTGGCACTCATGCACCGATCACGTGGCTGATCATACTCTGCCCACGTAACTCATGCACACATCACGTGGCTATCATGCACTGCTCACGCGGCTCGTCATGGAATGATCACGTAGCAACCATATACTGGTAACGTGACTGATCATGCAAAGATCACGTAAATGATCATGCACTGTTCACGTGACTGATCATGTACTGATCACGTGACTGATCATGCACTGACCACGTGGCTATCATGCTCTGCTCACGTGGCTGATCATGCAACGATCACGTAGCAACCATGTACTGGTCACGTGACTGATCATGCACTGATCACGTAATTGATCCTGCACTGATCACGTGGCTCATCATGCACTGATCACGTGGCTGATCACACATGTATCACGTGACTGATCATGCACTGATCCCGTGGCTCATGCACTGACCACGTGGCTGTCATGCACTGATCACGTGGATATCATGCACTGATCATGTGGCTGATCACACACGTATCACATGACTGATCATGCACTGATCACGTGGCTATCATGCACTGATCACGTGGCTATCATGCACTGATCACGTGGCTGATCAGGCAATGATCACGTAGCTACACTGGTCACGTATTGATCATGCACTGAGCACGTAATGATCATGCACTGATCACGTGGCTGATCATGCACTGATCACGGCTGATCATACACTGATCACATAACTGATCATGCACTGATCACGTGGCTGATCATGCACTGATCACGTGCTATCATGCACTGATCACGTGGCTGATCATGCACTGATCACGTGACTGATCATGCACTGATCTAGTGTCTGATCATGCACTGATCACGTGGCTATCATGCACTGCTCACGTGGCTGATCATGCCATGATCACGCAGCTACCATGTACTGGTCACATGACATCATGCACTGATCACGTGACTGATCATGCAGTGATCACGTGGCTATCATGAACTACACACGTGGCTGATCATGCAATGATCATGTAGC
The DNA here is from genome assembly GCF_032452875.1 of Bos javanicus. NCBI lineage: Eukaryota > Metazoa > Chordata > Mammalia > Artiodactyla > Bovidae > Bos > Bos javanicus. Next base: position 14,702 of record NW_026894730.1, on the reverse strand, counting down.
TACCATGTACAGGTCACGTGAATGATCATACACCCATCAGGTAACTGATCATGCACTGATCACGTGGCTATCATGCACTGATCACGAGACTGATCATGCACTGTTCACGTCTATATCATGCACTGATCACATGACTGCCCGTGCACTGATCACGTGGATGATCATACACTAATCTTGTGACAGATCATGCACTGATCACGTGGCTGATCATGCACTGATACCGTGACTGAGCATGGACTGATCACATGACTATCATGTAGTGATCACGTGACTTAATGGCGCTGATCATGTGACTGATCATGCGCTGATCATGTTTGCTATCATACACTGATCATGTGCCTCTGGAGGCAATAAACAAAGAGCTGAGTAGGCACGAATCAAACAGTCAGCAGGCAATAATCATGGAACTCAGGTGTGAGGAATCATGCTGCTCAGCTGGCAATAATCAAGCAGCTGAGCAGGCAGGAATTACGCAGCACAGCTGGCAATTGTCAAGCAGATGACAGGCAGGAATCGTGCAGCTCAGCTGGCAATTGTCAAGCAGATGAGCAGACAGTAATCACGCAGCTCAGCAGGCCCAGATCACGTGACTGAGCATGCACTGTTCACGTGGCTGATCATACACTGATCACGTGATGATCATGCACTGATCACTTGGATATCATGCACTGATCACGTGGCTGATCATACACTGTTCACGTGTCTGACCATGCACTGATCACGTGGCTGATCATACACTGCTCACGTAACTGATCATGCACTGATCACGTGGCTATCATGCACTGATCACGTGGCTGAACATGCACTGTTCACGTGGCTGATCACACACCTGTCACGTGACATATCATGCACTGATCACGTGGCACTCATGCACTGATCACGTGGCTGATCATACTCTGCTCACGTAACTCATGCACACATCACGTGGCTATCATGCACTGCTCACGTGGCTCGTCATGGAATGATCACGTAGCAACCATATACTGGTAACGTGACTGATCATGCAAAGATCACGTAAATGATCATGCACTGTTCACGTGACTGATCATGTACTGATCACGTGACTGATCATGCACTGACCACGTGGCTATCATGCTCTGCTCACGTGGCTGATCATGCAACGATCACGTAGCAACCATGTACTGGTCACGTGACTGATCATGCACTGATCACGTAATTGATCCTGCACTGATCACGTGGCTCATCATGCACTGATCACGTGGCTGATCACACATGTATCACGTGACTGATCATGCACTGATCCCGTGGCTCTCATGCACTGATCACGTGGCTGTCATGCACTGATCACGTGGATATCATGCACTGATCACGTGGCTGATCACACACGTATCACATGACTGATCATGCACTGATCACGTGGCTATCATGCACTGATCACGTGGCTATCATGCACTGATCACGTGGCTGATCAGGCAATGATCACGTAGCTACCATGTACTGGTCACGTGACTGATCATGCACTGAGCACGTAATTGATCATGCACTGATCATGTGGCTGATCATGCACTGATCACGTGGCTGATCATACACTGATCACATAACTGATCATGCACTGATCACGTGACTGATCATGCACTGATCACGTGGCTATCATGCACTGATCACTTGGCTGGACACTGATCACGTGCCTGGTCATGCACTGATCACGTGGCCGATCATGCACTGATCACGTGACTGATCATGCACTGATCTCGTGTCTGATCATGCACTGATCACGTGGCTATCATGCACTGCTCACGTGGCTGATCATGCTGATCACGCAGCTACCATGTACTGGTCACATGACTGATCATGCACTGATCACGTGACTGATCATGCAGTGATCACGTGGCTATCATGAACTACTCACGTGGCTGATCATGCAATGATCATGTAGCTACCATGTACAGGTCACGTGAATGATCATACACCCATCAGGTGACTGATCATGCACTGATCACGTGGCTATCATGCACTGATCACGAGACTGATCATGCACTGTTCACGCCTATATCATGCACTGATCACATGACTGCCCGTGCACTGATCACGTGGATGATCATACACTAATCTTGTGACAGATCATGCACTGATCACGTGGCTGATCATGCACTGATACCGTGACTGAGCATGGACTGATCACATGACTATCATGTAGTGATCACGTGACTTAATGGCGCTGATCATGTGACTGATCATGCGCTGATCATGTTTGCTATCATACACTGATCATGTGCCTCTGGAGGCAATAAACAAAGAGCTGAGTAGGCACGAATCAAACAGTCAGCAGGCAATAATCATGGAACTCAGGTGTGAGGAATCATGCTGCTCAGCTGGCAATAATCAAGCAGCTGAGCAGGCAGGAATTACGCAGCACAGCTGGCAATTGTCAAGCAGATGACAGGCAGGAATCGTGCAGCTCAGCTGGCAATTGTCAAGCAGATGAGCAGACAGTAATCACGCAGCTCAGCAGGCCCAGATCACGTGACTGAGCATGCACTGTTCACGTGGCTGATCATACACTGATCACGTGATGATCATGCACTGATCACTTGGATATCATGCACTGATCACGTGGCTGATCATACACTGTTCACGTGTCTGACCATGCACTGATCACGTGGCTGATCATACACTGCTCACGTAACTGATCATGCACTGATCACGTGGCTATCATGCACTGATCACGTGGCTGAACATGCACTGTTCACGTGGCTGATCACACACCTGTCACGTGACATATCATGCACTGATCACGTGGCACTCATGCACTGATCACGTGGCTGATCATACTCTGTCTCACGTAACTCATGCACATCACGTGGCTATCATGCACTGCTCACGTGGCTCGTCATGGAATGATCACGTAGCAACCATATACTGGTAACGTGACTGATCATGCAAAGATCACGAATGATCATGCACTGTTCACGTGACTGATCATGTACTGATCACGTGACTGATCATGCACTGACCACGTGGCTATCATGCTCTGCTCACGTGGCTGATCATGCACGATCACGTAGCAACCATGTACTGGTCACGTGACTGATCATGCACTGATCACGTAATTGATCCTGCACTGATCACGTGGCTCATCATGCACTGATCACGTGGCTGATCACACATGTATCACGTGACTGATCATGCACTGATCCCGCGGCTCTCATGCACTGATCACGTGGCTGTCATGCACTGATCACGTGGATATCATGCACTGATCACGTGGCTGATCACACACGTATCACGTGACTGATCATGCACTGATCACGTGGCTATCATGCACTGATCACGTGGCTATCATGCACTGATCACGTGGCTGATCAGGCAATGATCACGTAGCTACCATGTACTGGTCACGTGACTGATCATGCACTGATCACGTATTGATCATGCACTGATCACGTGGCTGATCATGCACTGATCACGTGGCTGATCATACACTGATCACGTAACTGATCATGCACTGATCACGTGACTGATCATGCACTGATCACGTGGCTATCATGCACTGATCACGTGGCTGGACATACACTGATCACGTGCCCGGTCATGCACTGATCACGTGGCTGATCATGCACTGATCACGACTGATCATGCACTGATCTCGTGGACTGATCATGCACTGATCACGTGGCTATCATGCACTGCTCACGTGGCTGATCATGCCATGATCACGCGGCTACCATGTACTGGTCACATGACTGATCATGCACTGATCACGTGACTGATCATGCACTGATCACGTGGCTATCATGCACTGATCACGTGGCTGATCATGCAATGATCGTAGCTGATCATGTACAGGTCACGTGAATGATCATACACCTCATCAGCTGAGTGATCAGGCACGGATCACGTGCTGTCATGCACTGATGGGACTGATCATGGAACCCAGGTGTGAGGAATCATGCTGCTCAGCTGGCAATAATCAAGCAGCTGAGCAGGCAGGAATTACGCAGCACAGCTGGCAATTGTCAAGCAGATGACAGGCAGGAATCGTGCAGCTCAGCTGGCAATTGTCAAGCAGATGAGCAGACAGTAATCACGCAGCTCAGCAGGCCCAGATCACGTGACTGAGCATGCACTATTCACGTGGCTGATCATACACTGATCACGTGATGATCATGCACTGATCACTTGGATATCATGCACTGATCACGTGGCTGATCATACACTGCTCACGTGTCTGACCTTGCACTGATCACGTGGCTATCATGCACTGATCACGTGGCTGATCATGCACTGTTCACGTGGCTGATCACACACCTGTCACGTACATATCATGCACTGATCACGTGGCACTCATGCACTGATCACGTGGCTGATCATACTCTGCTCACGTAACTCATGCACACATCACGTGGCTATCATGCACTGCTCACGTGGCTCGTCATGGAATGATCACGAGCAACCATATACTGGTAACGTGACTGATCATGCAAAGATCACGTAAATGATCATGCACTGTTCACGTGACTGATCATGTACTGATCACGTGACTGATCATGCACTGACCACGTGGCTATCATGCTCTGTCACGTGGCTGATCATGCAACGATCACGTAGCAACCATGTACTGGTCACGCGACTGATCATGCACTGATCACGTAATTGATCCTGCACTGATCACGTGGCTCATCATGCACTGATCACGTGGCTGATCACACATGTATCACGTGACTGATCATGCACTGATCCCGTGGCTCTCATGCACTGATCACGTGGCTGTCATGCACTGATCACGTGGATATCATGCACTGATCACGTGGCTGATCACACACGTATCACATGACTGATCATGCACTGATCACGTGGCTATCATGCACTGATCACGTGGCTATCATGCACTGATCACGTGGCTGATCAGGCAATGATCACGTAGCTACCATGTACTGGTCACGTGACTGATCATGCACTGATCACGCAACTGATCATGCACTGATCATGTGGCTGATCATGCACTGATCACGTGGCTGATCATACACTGATCACATAACTGATCATGCACTGATCACGTGACTGATCATGCACTGATCACGTGGCTATCATGCACTGATCACGTGGCTGACATACACTGATCACGTGCCTGGTCATGCACTGATCACGTGGCTGATCATGCACTGATCACGTGGCTATCATGCACTTCTCACGTGGCTGATCATGCCATGATCACGCAGCTACCATGTACTGGTCACATGACTGATCATGCACTGATCACGTGACTGATCATGCAGTGATCACGTGGCTATCATGCACTACTCACGTGGCTGATCATGCAATGATCATGTAGCTACCATGTACAGGTCACATGAATGATCATACACCCATCAGGTGACTGATCATGCACTGATCACGTGGCTATCATGCACTGATCACGAGACTGATCATGCACTGTTCACGCCTATATCATGCACTGATCACATGACTGCCCGTGCACTGATCACGTGGATGATCATACACTAATCTTGTGACAGATCATGCACTGATCACGTGGCTGATCATGCACTGATACCGTGACTGAGCATGGACTGATCACATGACTATCATGTAGTGATCACGTGACTTAATGGCACTGATCATGTGACTGATCATGCGCTGATCATGTTTGCTATCATACACTGATCATGTGCCTCTGGAGGCAATAAACAAAGAGCTGAGTAGGCACGAATCAAACAGTCAGCAGGCAATAATCATGGAACTCAGGTGTGAGGAATCATGCTGCTCAGCTGGCAATAATCAAGCAGCTGAGCAGGCAGGAATTACGCAGCACAGCTGGCAATTGTCAAGCAGATGACAGGCAGGAATCGTGCAGCTCAGCTGGCAATTGTCAAGCAGATGAGCAGACAGTAATCACGCAGCTCAGCAGGCCCAGATCACGTGACTGAGCATGCACTGTTCACGTGGCTGATCATACACTGATCACGTGATGATCATGCACTGATCACGTGGCTATCATGCACTGATCACGTGGCTGATCATACACTGTTCACGTGTCTGACCATGCACTGATCACGCTGATCATACACTGCTCACGTAACTGATCATGCACTGATCACGTGGCTATCATGCACTGATCACGTGGCTGAACATGCACTGTTCACGTGGCTGATCACACACCTGTCACGCGACATATCATGCACTGATCACGTGGCACTCATGCACTGATCACGTGGCTGATCATACTCTGCTCACGTAACTCATGCACACATCACGTGGCTATCATGCACTGCTCACGTGGCTGTCATGGAATGATCACGTAGCAACCATATACTGGTAACGTGACTGATCATGCAAAGATCACGTAAATGATCATGCACTGTTCACGTGACTGATCATGTACTGATCACGTGACTGATCATGCACTGACCACGTGGCTATCATGCTCTGCTCACGTGGCTGATCATGCAACGATCACGTAGCAACCATGTACTGGTCACGTGACTGATCATGCACTGATCACGAATTGATCCTGCACTGATCACGTGGCTCATCATGCACTGATCACGTGGCTGATCACACATGTATCACGTGACTGATCATGCACTGATCCCGTGGCTCTCATGCACTGATCACGTGGCTGTCATGCACTGATCACGTGGATATCATGCACTGATCACGTGGCTGATCACACACGTATCACATGACTGATCATGCACTGATCACGTGGCTATCATGCACTGATCACGTGGCTATCATGCACTGATCACGGCTGATCAGGCAATGATCACGTGAGCTACCATGTACTGGTCACGAACTGATCATGCACTGAGCACGTAATTGATCATGCACTGATCATGTGGCTGATCATGCACTGATCACGTGGCTGATCATACACTGATCACATAACTGATCATGCACTGATCACGTGACTGATCATGCACTGATCACGTGGCTATCATGCACTGATCACTTGGCTGGACATACACTGATCACGCGCCTGGTCATGCACTGATCACGTGGCTGATCATGCACTGATCACGTGGACTGATCATGCACTGATCTCGTGTCTGATCATGCACTGATCACGTGGCTATCATGCACTGCTCACGTGGCTGATCATGCCATGATCACGCAGCTACCATGTACTGGTCACATGACTGATCATGCACTGATCACGTGACTGATCATGCAGTGATCACGTGGCTATCATGAACTACTCACGTGGCTGATCATGCAATGATCATGTAGCTACCATGTACAGGCACGTGAATGATCATACACCCATCAGGTGACTGATCATGCACTGATCACGTGGCTATCATGCACTGATCACACTGATCATGCACTGTTCACGCCTATATCATGCACTGATCACATGACTGCCCGTGCACTGATCACGTGGATGATCATACACTAATCTTGTGACAGATCATGCACTGATCACGTGGCTGATCATGCACTGATACCGTGACTGAGCATGGACTGATCACATGACTATCATGTAGTGATCACGTGACTTAATGGCGCTGATCATGTGACTGATCATGCGCTGATCATGTTTGCTATCATACACTGATCATGTGCCTCTGGAGGCAATAAACAAAGAGCTGAGTAGGCACGAATCAAACAGTCAGCAGGCAATAATCATGGAACTCAGGTGTGAGGAATCATGCTGCTCAGCTGGCAATAATCAAGCAGCTGAGCAGGCAGGAATTACGCAGCACAGCTGGCAATTGTCAAGCAGATGACAGGCAGGAATCGTGCAGCTCAGCTGGCAATTGTCAAGCAGATGAGCAGACAGTAATCACGCAGCTCAGCAGGCCCAGATCACGTGACTGAGCATGCACTGTTCACGTGGCTGATCATACACTGATCACGTGATGATCATGCACTGATCACTTGATATCATGCACTGATCACGTGGCTGATCATACACTGTTCACGTGTCTGACCATGCACTGATCACGTGGCTGATCATACACTGCTCACGTAACTGATCATGCACTGATCACGTGGCTATCATGCACTGATCACGTGGCTGAACATGCACTGTTCACGTGGCTGATCACACACCTGTCACGTGACATATCATGCACTGATCACGTGGCACTCATGCACTGATCACGTGGCTGATCATACTCTGCTCACGTAACTCATGCACACATCACGTGGCTATCATGCACTGCTCACGTGGCTCGCGGAATGATCACGTAGCAACCATATACTGGTAACGTGACTGATCATGCAAAGATCACGAATGATCATGCACTGTTCACGACTGATCATGTACTGATCACGTGACTGATCATGCACTGACCACGTGGCTATCATGCTCTGCTCACGTGGCTGATCATGCAACGATCACGAGCAACCATGTACTGGTCACGTGACTGATCATGCACTGATCACGTAATTGATCCTGCACTGATCACGTGGCTCATCATGCACTGATCACGTGGCTGATCACACATGTATCACGTGACTGATCATGCACTGATCCCGTGGCTCTCATGCACTGATCACGTGGCTGTCATGCACTGATCACGTGATATCATGCACTGATCACGTGGCTGATCACACACATCACATGACTGATCATGCACTGATCACGTGGCTATCATGCACTGATCACGGGGCTATCATGCACTGATCACGGGCTGATCAGGCAATGATCACGTAGCTACCATGTACTGGTCACGTGACTGATCATGCACTGATCACGCAATTGATCATGCACTGATCATGTGGCTGATCATGCACTGATCACGTGGCTGATCATACACTGATCACATAACTGATCATGCACTGATCACGTGGCTCACTGACATGCACTGATCACGTGGCTATCATGCACTGATCACTTGGCTGACATACACTGATCACGTGCCTGGTCATGCACTGATCACGTGGCTGATCATGCACTGATCACGTGACTGATCATGCACTGATCTCGTGTCTGATCATGCACTGATCACGTGGCTATCATGCACTGCTCACGTGGCTGATCATGCCATGATCACGCAGCTACCATGTACTGGTCACATGACTGATCATGCACTGATCACGTGACTGATCATGCAGTGATCACGTGGCTATCATGAACTACTCACGTGGCTGATCATGCAATGATCATGTAGCTACCATGTACAGGTCACGTGAATGATCATACACCCATCAGGTGACTGATCATGCACTGATCACGTGGCTATCATGCACTGATCACGAGACTGATCATGCACTGTTCACGCCTATATCATGCACTGATCACATGACTGCCCGTGCACTGATCACGTGGATGATCATACACTAATCTTGTGACAGATCATGCACTGATCACGTGGCTGATCATGCACTGATACCGTGACTGAGCATGGACTGATCACATGACTATCATGTAGTGATCACGTGACTTAATGGCGCTGATCATGTGACTGATCATGCGCTGATCATGTTTGCTATCATACACTGATCATGTGCCTCTGGAGGCAATAAACAAAGAGCTGAGTAGGCACGAATCAAACAGTCAGCAGGCAATAATCATGGAACTCAGGTGTGAGGAATCATGCTGCTCAGCTGGCAATAATCAAGCAGCTGAGCAGGCAGGAATTACGCAGCACAGCTGGCAATTGTCAAGCAGATGACAGGCAGGAATCGTGCAGCTCAGCTGGCAATTGTCAAGCAGATGAGCAGACAGTAATCACGCAGCTCAGCAGGCCCAGATCACGTGACTGAGCATGCACTGTTCACGTGGCTGATCATACACTGATCACGTGGTGATCATGCACTGATCACTTGGATATCATGCACTGATCACGTGGCTGATCATACACTGTTCACGTGCTGATCATGCACTGATCACGTGGCTATCATGCACTGATCACGTGGCTGAACATGCACTGTTCACGGCTGATCACACACCTGTCACGTGACATATCATGCACTGATCACGTGGCACTCATGCACTGATCACGTGGCTGATCATACCTGCTCACGTAACTCATGCACACATCACGTGGCTATCATGCACTGCTCACGTGGCTCGTCATGGAATGATCACGTAGCAACCATATACTGGTAACGTGACTGATCATGCAAAGATCACGTAAATGATCATGCACTGTCTCACGTGACTGATCATGTACTGATCACGTGACTGATCATGCACTGACCACGTGGCTATCATGCTCTGCTCACGTGGCTGATCATGCAACGATCACGTAGAGCAACCATGTACTGGTCACGTGACTGATCATGCACTGATCACGTAATTGATCCTGCACTGATCACGGCTCATCATGCACTGATCACGGCTGATCATGCACTGATCACGTGGCTATCATGCACTGATCACGTGGCTGATCACACGCATGTTCACACGTGACTGATCATGCACTGATCACGTGGCTCTCATGCACTGATCACGTGGCTGATCATGCACTGATCACGTGGCTATCATGCACTGATCACGTGGCTGATCACACACGTATCACGTGACTGATCATGCACTGATCACGTGGCTATCATGCACTGATCACGTGGCTTCATGCACTGATCACGTGGCTGATCATGTACTGATCACGTGACTATCATGCACTGATCACGTGGCTGATCACACACGATCACGTGACTGATCATGCACTGATCACGTGGCTATCATGCACTGATCACGTGGTCATGCACTGATCACGGCTTATCAGGCAATGATCACGAGCTACCATGTACTGGTCACGAACTGATCATGCACTGAGCACGTTGATCATGCACTGATCACGTGGCTGATCATGCACTGATCACGTGGCTGATCATGCACTGATCACGTGGCTGATCATGCACTGATCACGTGGCTGATCATGCACTGATCACGTGGCTATCATGCACTGATCACGTGGCTGATCATGCACTGATCACGTGACTGATCATGCACTGATCTCGCGTGTCTGATCATGCACTGATCACGTGGCTATCATGCACTGCTCACGTGGCTGATCATGCCATGATCACGCAGCTACCATGTACTGGTCACATGACTGATCATGCACTGATCACGTGACTGATCATGCAGTGATCACGTGGCTATCATGAACTACTCACGTGGCTGATCATGCAATGATCATGTAGCTACCATGTACAGGTCACGTGAATGATCATACACCCATCAGGTGACTGATCATGCACTGATCATGGCTATCATGCACGGATCACGAGACTGATCATGCACTGTTCACGTCTATATCATGCACTGATCACATGACTGCCTGCACTGATCACGTGGATGATCATACACTAATCTTGTGACAGATCATGCACTGATCACGTGGCTGATCATGCACTGATACCGTGACTGAGCATGGACTGATCACATGACTATCATGTAGTGATCACGTGACTTAATGGCGCTGATCATGTGACTGATCATGCGCTGATCATGTTTGCTATCATACACTGATCATGTGCCTCTGGAGGCAATAAACAAAGAGCTGAGTAGGCACGAATCAAACAGTCAGCAGGCAATAATCATGGAACTCAGGTGTGAGGAATCATGCTGCTCAGCTGGCAATAATCAAGCAGCTGAACAGGCAGGAATTACGCAGCACAGCTGGCAATTGTCAAGCAGATGACAGGCAGGAATCGTGCAGCTCAGCTGGCAATTGTCAAGCAGATGAGCAGACAGTAATCACGCAGCTCAGCAGGCCCAGATCACGTGACTGAGCATGCACTGTTCACGTGGCTGATCATACACTGATCACGTGATGATCATGCACTGATCACTTGGATATCATGCACTGATCACGCGTGGCTGATCATACACTGTTCACTGTCTGATCATGCACTGATCACGTGGCTATCATGCACTGATCACGTGGCTGAACATGCACTGTTCACGTGGCTGATCACACACCTGTCACGTGACATATCATGCACTGATCACGTGGCACTCATGCACTGATCACGTGGCTGATCATACTCTGCTCACGTAACTCATGCACACATCACGGCTATCATGCACTGCTCACGTGGCTCGTCATGGAATGATCACGTAGCAACCATATACTGGTAACGGACTGATCATGCAAAGATCACGTAAATGATCATGCACTGTTCACGTGACTGATCATGTACTGATCACGTGACTGATCATGCACTGACCACGTGGCTATCATGCTCTGCTCACGTGGCTGATCATGCAACGATCACGTAGCAACCATGTACTGGTCACGTGACTGATCATGCACTGATCACGTAATGATCCTGCACTGATCACGTGGCTATCATGCACTGATCACGGGCTGATCATGCACTGATCACGGATATCATGCACTGATCCGTGGCTGATCACACACGATCACGTGACTGATCATGCACTGATCACGTGGCTATCATGCACTGATCACGTGGCTGATCATGCACTGATCACGTGGCTATCATGCACTGATCACGTGGCTGATCACACACTGATCACGTGACTGATCATGCACTGATCACGTGGCTATCATGCACTGATCACGTGGCTATCATGCACTGATCACGTGGCTGTCATGCACTGATCACGTGGCTATCATGCACTGATCACGTGGCTGATCACACACGATCACGTGACTGATCATGCACTGATCACGTGGCTGATCATGCACTGATCACGTGGCTATCATGCACTGATCACGTGGCTGATCAGGCAATGATCACGTAGCTACCATGTACTGGTCACGACTGATCATGCACTGATCACGTAATTGATCATGCACTGATCACGTGGCTGATCATGCACTGATCACGTGGCTGATCATGCACTGATCACACTGATCATGCACTGATCACGTGCCTGATCATGCACTGATCACGTGGCTATCATGCACTGATCACGCGTTGATCATGCACTGATCACGTGACTGATCATGCACTGATCTCGTGTCTGATCATGCACTGATCACGTGGCTATCATGCACTGCTCACGTGGCTGATCATGCCATGATCACGCAGCTACCATGTACTGGTCACATGACTGATCATGCACTGATCACGTGACTGATCATGCAGTGATCACGTGGCTATCATGAACTACTCACGTGGCTGATCATGCAATGATCATGTAGCTACCATGTACAGGTCACGTGAATGATCATACACCCATCAGGTGACTGATCATGCACTGATCACGTGGCTATCATGCACTGATCACGAGACTGATCATGCACTGTTCACGCCTATATCATGCACTGATCACATGACTGCCCGTGCACTGATCACGTGGATGATCATACACTAATCTTGTGACAGATCATGCACTGATCACGTGGCTGATCATGCACTGATACCGTGACTGAGCATGGACTGATCACATGACTATCATGTAGTGATCACGTGACTTAATGGCGCTGATCATGTGACTGATCATGCGCTGATCATGTTTGCTATCATACACTGATCATGTGCCTCTGGAGGCAATAAACAAAGAGCTGAGTAGGCACGAATCAAACAGTCAGCAGGCAATAATCATGGAACTCAGGTGTGAGGAATCATGCTGCTCAGCTGGCAATAATCAAGCAGCTGAGCAGGCAGGAATTACGCAGCACAGCTGGCAATTGTCAAGCAGATGACAGGCAGGAATCGTGCAGCTCAGCTGGCAATTGTCAAGCAGATGAGCAGACAGTAATCACGCAGCTCAGCAGGCCCAGATCACGTGACTGAGCATGCACTGTTCACGTGGCTGATCATACACTGATCACGTGATGATCATGCACTGATCACTTGGATATCATGCACTGATCACGTGGCTGATCATACACTGTTCACGTGTCTGACCATGCACTGATCACGTGGCTGATCATACACTGCTCACGTAACTGATCATGCACTGATCACGTGGCTATCATGCACTGATCACGTGGCTGAACATGCACTGTTCACGTGGCTGATCACACACCTGTCACGCGTGACATATCATGCACTGATCACGTGGCACTCATGCACTGATCACGTGGCTGATCATACTCTGCTCACGTAACTCATGCACACATCACGTGGCTATCATGCACCGCTCACGTGGCTCGTCATGGAATGATCACGAGCAACCATATACTGGTAACGTGACTGATCATGCAAAGATCACGAATGATCATGCACTGTTCACGTGACTGATCATGTACTGATCACGTGACTGATCATGCACTGACCACGTGGCTATCATGCCTGCTCACGTGGCTGATCATGCAACGATCACGAAAGCAACCATGTACTGGTCACGCGACTGATCATGCACTGATCACGCAATTGATCCTGCACTGATCACGCGGCTCATCATGCACTGATCACGGCTGATCACACATGTATCACGGACTGATCATGCACTGATCCCGTGGCTCATGCACTGATCACGTGGCTGTCATGCACTGATCACGTGGATATCATGCACTGATCATGACTGATCACACACGCAATCACATGACTGATCATGCACTGATCACGTGGCTATCATGCACTGATCACGCGGGCTATCATGCACTGATCACGTGGCTGATCAGGCAATGATCACGTGGCTACCATGTACTGGTCACGTGGCTGATCATGCACGATCACGTAATTGATCATGCACTGATCATGCGTGGCTGATCATGCACTGATCACGTGGCTGATCATACACTGATCACATAACTGATCATGCACTGATCACGCGGATCAGATCATGCACTGATCACGCATATCATGCACTGATCACTTGGCTGGATCATGCACTGATCACGTGCCTGATCATGCACTGATCA
>NW_026894729.1:0-87267 GCF_032452875.1 Bos javanicus | reverse complement strand
TCACGTGACCTGTACATGTAGCTACATGATCATTGCATGATCAGCCACGTGATAGTTCGCAATGATACGTGATCAGTGCATGATCAGTCACGTGATCAGTGCATGATCAGTCATGTGACCAGTACATGGTAGCTACGTGATCATGCATGATCAGCCACGATGTGCATGATAGCCATGATCAGTGCATGATCAGACACGAGATCAGTGCATGATCAGTCGTGATGCAGTAGCATGATCAGACACGAGATCAGTGCATGATCAGTCACGTGATCAGTGCATGATCAGCCACGTGATCAGTGCATGACCAGGCACGTGATCAGTGTATGTCCAGCCAAGTGATCAGTGCATGATAGCCACGTGATCAGTGCATGATCAGTCACGTGATCAGTGCATGATCAATTATGTGATCAGTGTATGATCAGCCACGTGATCAGTGCATGATCAGCCACATGATCAGTGCATGATCAATTACGTGCTCAGTGCATGATCAGTTACGTGACCAGTACAAGGTAGCTACGTGATCATTGCCTGATAAGCCACGTGATCAGTGCATGATAGCCACGTGATCAGTGCATGATAGCCACGTGATCAGTGCATGATCAGTCATGTGATACGTGTGTGATCAGCCACATGATCAGTGCATGATATCCACGTGATCAGTGCATGACAGCCACGTGATCAGTGCATGAGAGCCACGGGATCAGTGCATGATCAGTCACGTGATACATGTGTGATCAGCCACGTGATCAGTGCATGATGAGCCACGTGATCAGTGCAGGATCAATTACGTGATCAGTGCATGATCAGTCACGTGACCAGTACATGGTTGCTACGTGATCGTTGCATGATCAGCCACGTGAGCAGAGCATGATAGCCACGTGGTCAGTGCATGATCAGTCACGTGATCAGTACATGATCAGTCACGTGAACAGTGCATGATCATTTACGTGATCTTTGCATGATCAGTCACGTTACCAGTATATGGTTGCTACGTGATCATTCCATGACGAGCCACGTGAGCAGTGCATGATAGCCACGTGATGTGTGCATGAGTTACGTGAGCAGAGTATGATCAGCCACGTGATCAGTGCATGAGTGCCACGTGATCAGTGCATGATATGTCACGTGACAGGTGTGTGATCAGCCACGTGAACAGTGCATGTTCAGCCACGTGATCAGTGCATGATAGCCACGTGATCAGTGCATGATCAGTTACGTGAGCAGTGTATGATCAGCCACGTGATCAGTGCATGGTCAGACACGTGAACAGTGTATGATCAGCCACGTGATCAGTGCATGATATCCAAGTGATCAGTGCATGATCATCACGTGATCAGTGTATGATCAGCCACGTGAACAGTGCATGCTCAGTCACGTGATCTGGGCCTGCTGAGCTGCGTGATTACTGTCTGCTCATCTGCTTGACAATTGCCAGCTGAGCTGCACGATTCCTGCCTGTCATCTGCTTGACAATTGCCAGCTGTGCTGCGTAATTCCTGCCTGCTCAGCTGCTTGATTATTGCCAGCTGAGCAGCATGATTCCTCACACCTGTGTTCCATGATTATTGCCTGCTGACTGTTTGATTCGTGCCTACTCAGCTCTTTGTTTATTGCCTCCAGAGGCACATGATCAGTGTATGATAGCAAACATGATCAGCGCATGATCAGTCACATGATCAGCGCCATTAAGTCACGTGATCACTACATGATAGTCATGTGATCAGTCCATGCTCAGTCACGGTATCAGTGCATGATCAGCCACGTGATCAGTGCATGATCTGTCACAAGATCAGTGTATGATCATCCACGTGATCAGTGCACGGGCAGTCACGTGATCAGTGCATGATATAGACGTGAACAGTGCATGATCAGTCGTGATCAGTGCATGATAGCCACGTGATCAGTGCATGATCAGTCACCTGATGGGTGCATGATCATTCACGTGACCTGTACATGGTAGCTACATGATCATTGCATGATCAGCCACGTGAGTAGTTCATGATAGCCACGTGATCAGTGCATGATCAGTCACGTGATCAGTGCATGATCAGTCACGTGACCAGTACATGGTAGCCGCGATCATTGCATGATCAGCCGTGAGCAGTGCATGATAGCCACGTGAGCAGTGCATGATCAGCCACGAGATCAGTGCATGATCAGTCACGTGATCAGTGCATGATCAGCCACGTGATCAGTGCATGATATCACGTGATCAGTGCATGATCATCACGTGATCAGTGTATGATAAGCCACGTGAACAGTGCATGCTCAGTCACGTGATCTGGGCCTGCTGAGCTGCGTGATTACTGTCTGCTCATCTGCTTGACAATTGCCAGCTGAGCTGCACGATTCCTGCCTGCTCAGCTGCTTGATTATTGCCAGCTGAGCAGCATGATTCCTCACCCCTGTGTTCCATGATTATTGCCTGCTGACTGTTTGATTCGTGCCTACTCAGCTCTTTGTTTATTGCCTCCAGAGGCACATGATCGGTGTATGATAGCAAACATGATCAGCGCATGATCAGTCACATGATCAGCGCCATTAAGTCACGTGATCACTACATGATAGTCATGTGATCAGTCCATGCTCAGTCACGGTATCAGTGCATGATCAGCCACGTGATCAGTGCATGATCTGTCACAAGATTAGTGTATGATCATCCACGTGATCAGTGCACGGGCAGTCATGTGATCAGTGCATGATATAGACGTGAACAGTGCATGATCAGTCACGTGATCAGTGCATGATCAGCCACGTGATCAGTGCATGATCATTCACGTGACCTGTACATGGTAGCTACATGATCATTGCATGATCAGCCACGTGAGTAGTTCATGATAGCCACGTGATCACTGCATGATCAGTCACGTGATCAGTGCATGATCAGTCATGTGACCAGTACATGGTAGCTGCGTGATCATGGCATGATCAGCCACGTGAGCAGTGCATGATAGCCACGTGATCAGTGCATGATCAGACACGAGATCAGTGCATGATCAGTCACGTGATCAGTGCACGATCAGCCACGTGATCAGTGCATGATCAGTCACGTGATCAGTGCATGATCAGCCACGTGATCAGTGCATGATCAGCCATGATCAGTGCATGATCAGCCACGTGATCAGTGCATGATCAGTTACGTGATCAGTGTATGATCAGTCACGTGACCAGTACATGGTAGCTACGTGATCATTGCCTGATCAGCCACGTGATCAGTGCATGATAGCCACGTGATCAGTGCATGATCAGCCACGTGATCAGTGCATGATCAGCCACGTGAACAGTGCATGCTCAGTCACGTGATCTGGGCCTGCTGAGCTACGTGATTACTGTCTGCTCATCTGCTTGACAATTGCCAGCTGAGCTGCATGATTCCTGAATGCTCAGCTGCTTGATTATTGCCAGCTGAGCAGCATGATTCCTCACACCTGTGTTCCATGATTATTGCCTGCTGACTGTTTGATTCGTGCCTACTCAGCTCTTTGTTTATTGCCTCCAGAGGCACATGATCAGTGTATGATAGCAAACATGATCAGCGCATGATCAGTCACATGATCAGCGCCATTAAGTCACGTGATCACTACATGATAGTCACGTGATCAGTCCATGCTCAGTCACGTTATCAGTGCATGATCAGCCACGTGATCAGTGCATGATCTGTCACGAGATTAGTGTATGATCATCCACGTGATCAGTGCACGGGCAGCCACGTGATCAGTGCATGATATAGACGTGAACAGTGCATGATCAGTCTCGTGATCAGTGCATGATAGCCACGTGATCAGTGCATGATCAGTCACGTGATGGGTGTATGATCATTCACGTGACCTGTACATGGTAGCTACATGATCATTGCATGATCAGCCACGTGAGTAGTTCATGATAGC
Organism: Bos javanicus; assembly: GCF_032452875.1. Taxonomy (NCBI): domain Eukaryota; kingdom Metazoa; phylum Chordata; class Mammalia; order Artiodactyla; family Bovidae; genus Bos; species Bos javanicus. Next base: position 83,380 of record NW_026894729.1, on the reverse strand, counting down.
CACGTGATCACTGCATGATCAGTCACGTGATCAGTGCATGATCAGTCATGTGACCAGTACATGGTAGCTGTGATCATGGCATGATCAGCCACGTGAGCAGTGCATGATAGCCACGTGATCAGTGCATGATCAGACACGAGATCAGTGCATGATCAGTCATGTGATCAGTGCATGATCAGCCACGTGATCAGTGCATGATCAGCCACGTGATCAGTGCATGATCAATTCGTGATCAGTGCATGATCAGTTACGTGACCAGTACATGGTAGCTACGTGATCATGCCTGATAAGCCACGTGATCAGTGCATGATAGCCACGTGATCAGTGCATGATAGCCACGTGATCAGTGCATGATCAGTCATGTGATACGTGATGATCAGCCACATGATCAGTGCATGATATCCACGTGATCAGTGCATGACAGCCACGTGATCAGTGCATGAGAGCCACGGGATCAGTGCATGATCAGTCACGTGATACATGTGTGATCAGCCACGTGATCAGTGCATGATGAGCCACGTGATCAGTGCAGGATCAATTACGTGATCAGTGCATGATCAGTCACGTGAACAGTACATGGTTGCTACGTGATCGTTGCATGATCAGCCACGTGAGCAGAGCATGATAGCCACGTGGTCAGTGCATGATCAGTCACGTGATCAGTACATGATCAGTCACGTGAACAGTGCATGATCATTTACGTGATCTTTGCATGATCGGTCACGTTACCAGTATATGGTTGCTACGTGATCATTCCATGATGAGCCACGTGAGCAGTGCATGATAGCCACGTGATGTGTGCATGAGTTACGTGAGCAGAGTATGATCAGCCACGTGATCAGTGCATGAGTGCCACGTGATCAGTGCATGATATGTCACGTGACAGGTGTGTGATCAGCCACGTGAACAGTGCATGTTCAGCCACGTGATCAGTGCATGATAGCCACGTGATCAGTACATGATCAGTTACGTGAGCAGTGTATGATCAGCCACGTGATCAGTGCATGGTCAGACACGTGAACAGTGTATGATCAGCCACGTGATCAGTGCATGATATCCAAGTGATCAGTACATGATCATCACGTGATCAGTGTATGATCAGCCACGTGAACAGTGCATGCTCAGTCACGTGATCTGGGCCTGCTGAGCTGCGTGATTACTGTCTGCTCATCTGCTTGACAATTGCCAGCTGAGCTGCACGATTCCTGCCTGTCATCTGCTTGACAATTGCCAGCTGTGCTGCGTAATTCCTGCCTGCTCAGCTGCTTGATTATTGCCAGCTGAGCAGCATGATTCCTCACACCTGTGTTCCATGATTATTGCCTGCTGACTGTTTGATTCGTGCCTACTCAGCTCTTTGTTTATTGCCTCCAGAGGCACATGATCAGTGTATGATAGCAAACATGATCAGCGCATGATCAGTCACATGATCAGCGCCATTAAGTCACGTGATCACTACATGATAGTCATGTGATCAGTCCATGCTCAATCACGGTATCAGTGCATGATCAGCCACGTGATCAGTGCATGATCTGTCACAAGATCAGTGTATGATCATCCGTGATCAGTGCACGGCAGTCATGTGATCAGTGCATGATATAGACGTGATCAGTGCATGATCAGTCTCGTGATCAGTGCATGATAGCCACGTGATCAGTGCATGATCAGTCACCTGATGGGTGTATGAACATTCACGTGACCTGTACATGGTAGCTACATGATCATTGCATGATCAGCCACGTGAGTAGTTCATGATAGCCACGTGATCACTGCATGATCAGTCACGTGATCAGTGCATGATCAGTCATGTGACCAGTACATGGTAGCTGCGTGATCATGGCATGATCAGCCACGTGAGCAGTGCATGATAGCCACGTGATCAGTGCATGATCAGACACGTGATCAGTGCATGATCAGTCACGTGATCAGTGCATGATCAGCCACGTGATCAGTGCATGATATCCACGTGATCAGTGCATGATCATCACGTGATCAGTGCATGATCAGCCACGTGATCAGTGCATGATCAGTCACGTGATCAGTGCATGATGAGCTGCGTGATTACTGTCTGCTCATCTGCTTGACAATTGCCAGCCAGCTGCACGATTCCTGCCTGATCAGCTGCTTGATTATTGCCAGCTGAGCAGCATGATTCCTCACACCTGAGTTCCATGATTATTGCCTGCTGACTGTTTGATTCGTGCCTACTCAGCTCTTTTTGCCTCCAGAGGCACATGATCAGTGTATGATAGCAAACATGATCAGTGCATGATCAGTCACATGATCAGTGCCATTAAGTCACGTGATCAGTGCATGATAGTCATGTGATCAGTCCATGATCAGTCACGTGATCAGTGCATGATCAGCCACGTGATCAGTGCATGATCAGTCACATGATCAGTGTATGATCATCACGTGATCAGTGCATGGGCAGTCATGTGATCAGTGCATGATATAGCGTGATCAGTGCATGATCAGTCACGTGATCAGTGCATGATCAGTCACGTGATCAGTGTATGATCATTCACGTGACCAGTACATGGTAGCTACATGATCATTGCATGATCAGCCACGTGATAGTGCATGATAGCCACGTGATCAGTGCATGATCAGTCACGTGATCAGTGCATGATCAGTCACGTGACCAGTACATGGTAGCTGCGTGATCATGGCATGATCAGCCACGTGAGCAGTGCATGATAGCCACGTGATCAGTGCATGATCAGTCACGTGATCAGTGCATGATCAGTCACGTGATCAGTGCATGATCAGCCACGTGATCAGTGCATGATACGTGATCAGTGCATGATCAGTCACGTGATCAGTGCGATCAGCCACGTGATCAGTGCATGATCAGCCACGTGATCAGTGCATGATCAGTACGTGATCAGTGCATGATCAGTCACGTGATCAGTGCATGGTAGCTACGTGATCAGTGCATGATCAGCCACGTGATCAGTGCATGATAGCCACGTGATCAGTGCATGATCAGCCACGTGATCAGTGCATGATCAGCCACGTGAACAGTGCATGATCAGTCACGTGATCAGTGCATGCTGAGCTGCGTGATTACTGTCTGCTCATCTGTTGACAATTGCCAGCTGAGCTGCACGATTCCTGCCTGATCAGCTGCTTGATTATTGCCAGCTGAGCAGCATGATTCCTCACACCTGTGTTCCATGATTATTGCCTGCTGACTGTTTGATTCGTGCCTACTCAGCTCTTTGTTTGCCTCCAGAGGCACATGATCAGTGTATGATAGCAAACATGATCAGTGCATGATCAGTCACATGATCAGCCATTAAGTCACGTGATCAGTGCATGATAGTCATGTGATCAGTCCATGCTCAGTCACGGTATCAGTGCATGATCAGCCACGTGATCAGTGCATGATCTGTCACGTGATTAGTGTATGATCAGCACGTGATCAGTGCATGGGCAGTCATGTGATCAGTGCATGATATAGACGTGATCAGTGCATGATCAGTCTCGTGATCAGTGCATGATAGCCACGTGATCAGTGCATGATCAGTCACCTGATGGGTGTATGATCATTCACGTGACAGTACATGGTAGCTACATGATCATTGCATGATCAGCCACGTGAGTAGTGCATGATAGCCACGTGATCAGTGCATGATCAGTCACGTGATCAGTGCATGATCAGTCATGTGACCAGTACATGGTAGCTGCGTGATCATGGCATGATCAGCCACGTGAGCAGTGCATGATAGCCACGTGATCAGTGCATGATCAGACACGTGATCAGTGCATGATCAGTCACGTGATCAGTGCATGATCAGCCACGTGATCAGTGCATGATCAGCCACGTGATCAGTGCATGATCAATTCGTGATCAGTGCATGATCAGTCACGTGATCAGTGCATGATAGCTCGTGATCAGTGCATGATCAGCCACGTGATCAGTGCATGATAGCCACGTGATCAGTGCATGATAGCCACGTGATCAGTGCATGATCAGTCACGTGATACGTGTGTGATCAGCCACGTGATCAGTGCATGATATCCACGTGATCAGTGCATGACAGCCACGTGATCAGTGCATGATAGCCACGTGATCAGTGCATGATCAGTCACGTGATACATGTGTGATCAGCCACGTGATCAGTGCATGATGAGCCACGTGATCAGTGCAGGATCAATTACGTGATCAGTGCATGATCAGTCACGTGACCAGTACATGGTTGCTACGTGATCGTTGCATGATCAGCCACGTGAGCAGAGCATGATAGCCACGTGATCAGTGCATGATCAGTCACGTGATCAGTACATGATCAGTCACGTGAACAGTGCATGATCATTTACGTGATCTGTGCATGATCAGTCACGTGACCAGTATATGGTAGCTACGTGATCATTCCATGACGAGCCACGTGAGCAGTGCATGATAGCCACGTGATGTGTGCATGAGTTACGTGAGCAGAGTATGATCAGCCACGTGATCAGTGCATGAGTGCCACGTGATCAGTGCATGATATGTCACGTGACAGTGTGATCAGCCACGTGAACAGTGCATGTTCAGCCACGTGATCAGTGCATGATAGCCACGTGATCAGTGCATGATCAGTTACGTGAGCAGTGTATGATCAGCCACGTGATCAGTGCATGGTCAGACACGTGAACAGTGTATGATCAGCCACGTGATCAGTGCATGATATCCAAGTGATCAGTGCATGATCATCACGTGATCAGTGTATGATCAGCCACGTGAACAGTGCATGCTCAGTCACGTGATCTGGGCCTGCTGAGCTGCGTGATTACTGTCTGCTCATCTGCTTGACAATTGCCAGCTGAGCTGCGTTCCTGCCTGTCAGCTGCTTGATTGTGCCAGCTGAGCAGCATGATTCCTCACACCTGAGTTCCATGATTATTGCCTGCTGACTGTTTGATTCGTGCCTACTCAGCTCTTTGTTTATTGCCTCCAGAGGCACATGATCAGTGTATGATAGCAAACATGATCAGCGCATGATCAGTCACATGATCAGCGCCATTAAGTCACGTGATCACTACATGATAGTCATGTGATCAGTCCATGCTCAGTCACGGTATCAGTGCATGATCAGCCACGTGATCAGTGCATGATCTGTCACAAGATTAGTGTATGATCATCCACGTGATCAGTGCATGGGCAGTCATGTGATCAGTGCATGATATAGACGTGATCAGTGCATGATCAGTCACGTGATCAGTGCATGATCAGTCACGTGACCTGTACATGGTAGCTACATGATCATTGCATGATCAGCCACGTGAGTAGTGCATGATAGCCATGATCAGTGCATGATCAGTCACGTGATCAGTGCATGATCAGTCACGTGACCAGTACATGGTAGCTGCGTGATCATGGCATGATCAGCCACGTGATCAGTGCATGATAGCCACGTGATCAGTGCATGATCAGTCACGTGATCAGTGCATGATCAGTCACGTGATCAGTGCATGATCAGCCACGTGATCAGTGCATGATCAGCCACGTGATCAGTGCATGATCAATTCGTGATCAGTGCATGATCAGTCACGTGATCAGGTAGCTACGTGATCATTGCATGATCAGCCACGTGATCAGTGCATGATAGCCACGTGATCAGTGCATGATAGCCACGTGATCAGTGCATGATCAGTCATGTGATCGTGTGTGATCAGCCACGTGATCAGTGCATGATATCCACGTGATCAGTGCATGACAGCCACGTGATCAGTGCATGAGAGCCACGGATCAGTGCATGATCAGTCACATGATCATGTGTGATCAGCCACGTGATCAGTGCATGATCAATTACGTGATCAGTGCATGATCAGTCACGTGACCAGTACATGGTTGCTACGTGATCGTTGCATGATCAGCCACGTGAGCAGAGCATGATAGCCACGTGATCAGTGCATGATCAGTCACGTGATCAGTACATGATCAGTCACGTGAACAGTGCATGATCATTTACGTGATCTTTGCATGATCAGTCACGTGACCAGTATATGGTTGCTACGTGATCATTCCATGACGAGCCACGTGAGCAGTGCATGATAGCCACGTGATGTGTGCATGAGTTACGTGAGCAGAGTATGATCAGCCACGTGATCAGTGCATGAGTGCCACGTGATCAGTGCATGATATGTCACGTGACAGGTGTGTGATCAGCCACGTGAACAGTGCATGTTCAGCCACGTGATCAGTGCATGATAGCCACGTGATCAGTGCATGATCAGTTACGTGAGCAGTGTATGATCAGCCACGTGATCAGTGCATGGTCAGACACGTGAACAGTGTATGATCAGCCACGTGATCAGTGCATGATATCCAAGTGATCAGTGCATGATCATCACGTGATCAGTGTATGATCAGCCACGTGAACAGTGCATGCTCAGTCACGTGATCTGGGCCTGCTGAGCTGCGTGATTACTGTCTGCTCATCTGCTTGACAATTGCCAGCTGAGCTGCACGATTCCTGCCTGTCATCTGCTTGACAATTGCCAGCTGTGCTGCGTAATTCCTGCCTGCTCAGCTGCTTGATTATTGCCAGCTGAGCAGCATGATTCCTCACACCTGAGTTCCATGATTATTGCCTGCTGACTGTTTGATTCGTGCCTACTCAGCTCTTTGTTTATTGCCTCCAGAGGCACATGATCAGTGTATGATAGCAAACATGATCAGCGCATGATCAGTCACATGATCAGCGCCATTAAGTCACGTGATCACTACATGATAGTCATGTGATCAGTCCATGCTCAGTCACGGTATCAGTGCATGATCAGCCACGTGATCAGTGCATGATCTGTCACAAGATTAGTGTATGATCATCCACGTGATCAGTGCATGGGCAGTCATGTGATCAGTGCATGATATAGACGTGAACAGTGCATGATCAGTCTCGTGATCAGTGCATGATAGCCACGTGATCAGTGCATGATCAGTCACCTGATGGGTGTATGATCATTCACGTGACCTGTACATGGTAGCTACATGATCATTGCATGATCAGCCACGTGAGTAGTGCATGATAGCCACGTGATCACTGCATGATCAGTCACGTGATCAGTGCATGATCAGTCATGTGACCAGTACATGGTAGCAGCGTGATCATGTCATGATCAGCCACGTGAGCAGTGCATGATAGCCACGTGATCAGTGCATGATCAGTCACGTGATCAGTGCATGATCAGTCACGTGATCAGTGCATGATCAGCCACGTGATCAGTGCATGATCAGTCACGTGATCAGTGCATGATCAGCCACGTGATCAGTGCATGATCAGTCACGTGATCAGTGCATGATCAGCCACGTGATCAGTGCATGATAGCCACGTGATCAGTGCATGATCAGTCACGTGATCAGTGCATGATCAGTCACGTGATCAGTGCATGATCAGCCACGTGATCAGTGCATGATCAGCCATGATCAGTGCATGATCAATCACGTGATCAGTGCATGATCAGTCACGTGATCAGTACATGGTAGCACGTGATCAGTGCATGATCAGCCACGTGATCAGTGCATGATAGCCACGTGATCAGTGCATGATCAGCCACGTGATCAGTGCATGATCAGCCACGTGATCAGTGCATGATCAGTCACGTGATCAGTGTGTGATCAGCCACGTGATCAGTGCATGATAGCCACGTGATCAGTGCATGATCAGCCACGTGATCAGTGCATGATAGCCACGTGATCAGTGCATGATCAGTCACGTGATCAGTGTGATCAGCCACGTGATCAGTGCATGATCAGCCACGTGATCAGTGCATGATCAATTACGTGATCAGTGCATGATCAGTCACGTGACCAGTACATGGTAGCTACGTGATCATTGCATGATCAGCCACGTGAGCAGTGCATGATAGCCACGTGATCAGTGCATGATCAGTCACGTGATCAGTGCATGATCAGTCACGTGATCAGTGCATGATCAGCCACGTGATCAGTGCATGATCAGTCACGTGACCAGTATATGATTGCTACGTGATCAGTGCATGATCAGCCACGTGATCAGTGCATGATAGCCACGTGATCAGTGCATGATCAGTTACGTGATCAGTGTATGATCAGCCACGTGATCAGTGCATGGTCAGACACGTGATCAGTGTATGATCAGCCACGTGATCAGTGCATGATATCCACGTGATCAGTGCATGATCATCACGTGATCAGTGTATGATCAGCCACGTGACAGTGCATGCTCAGTCACGTGATCAGGGCCTGCTGAGCTGCGTGATTACTGTCTGCTCATCTGCTTGACAATTGCCAGCTGAGCTGCACGATTCCTGTCTGCTCAGCTGCTTGATTATTGCCAGCTGAGCAGCATGATTCCTCACACCTGAGTTCCATGATTATTGCCTGCTGACTGTTTGATTCGTGCCTACTCAGCTCTTTGTTTATTGCCTCCAGAGGCACATGATCAGTGTATGATAGCAAACATGATCAGCGCATGATCAGTCACATGATCAGCGCCATTAAGTCACGTGATCACTACATGATAGTCATGTGATCAGTCCATGCTCAGTCACGGTATCAGTGCATGATCAGCCACGTGATCAGTGCATGATCTGTCACAAGATCAGTGTATGATCATCCACGTGATCAGTGCATGGGCAGTCATGTGATCAGTGCATGATATAGACGTGATCAGTGCATGATCAGTCACGTGATCAGTGCATGATAGCCACGTGATCAGTGCATGATCAGTCACCTGATGGGTGTATGATCATTCACGTGACCTGTACATGGTAGCTACATGATCAGTGCATGATCAGCCACGTGAGTAGTTCATGATAGCCACGTGATCAGTGCATGATCAGTCACGTGATCAGTGCATGATCAGTCATGTGACCAGTACATGGTAGCTGCGTGATCATGCATGATCAGCCACGTGAGCAGTGCATGATAGCCACGTGATCAGTGCATGATCAGTCACGTGATCAGTGCATGATCAGTCACGTGATCAGTGCATGATCAGCCACGTGATCAGTGCATGATCAGTCACGTGATCAGTGTATGATCAGCACGTGATCAGTGCATGATCAGTCACGTGATCAGTGCATGATATAGACGTGATCAGTGCATGATCAGTCACGTGATCAGTGCATGATAGCCACGTGATCAGTGCATGATCAGTCACGTGATCAGTGCATGATCAGTCACGTGACCAGTACATGGTAGCTACGTGATCATTGCATGATCAGCCACGTGTAGTGCATGATAGCCACGTGATCAGTGCATGATCAGTCACGTGATCAGTGCATGATCAGTCATGTGATCAGTGCATGGTAGCTGCGTGATCATGGCATGATCAGCCACGTGATCAGTGCATGATAGCCACGTGATCAGTGCATGATCAGTCACGTGATCAGTGCATGATCAGTCACGTGATCAGTGCATGATCAGCACGTGATCAGTGCATGATCAGTCACGTGATCAGTGCATGATCAGCCACGTGATCAGTGCATGATCAGTCACGTGATCAGTGCATGATCAGCCACGTGATCAGTGCATGATAGCCACGTGATCAGTGCATGATCAGTCACGTGATCAGTGCATGATCAGTTACGTGATCAGTGCATGATCAGCCACGTGATCAGTGCATGATCAGCCACGTGATCAGTGCATGATCAATTACGTGATCAGTGCATGATCAGTCACGTGATCAGTACATGGTAGCTACGTGATCATTGCATGATCAGCCACGTGATCAGTGCATGATAGCCACGTGATCAGTGCATGATAGCCACGTGATCAGTGCATGATCAGTCATGTGATCGTGTGTGATCAGCCACGTGATCAGTGCATGATATCCACGTGATCAGTGCATGACAGCCACGTGATCAGTGCATGATAGCCACGTGATCAGTGCATGATCAGTCACGTGATACATGTGTGATCAGCCACGTGATCAGTGCATGATGAGCCACGTGATCAGTGCATGATCAATTACGTGATCAGTGCATGATCAGTCACGTGACCAGTACATGGTTGCTACGTGATCGTTGCATGATCAGCCACGTGAGCAGAGCATGATAGCCACGTGATCAGTGCATGATCAGTCACGTGATCAGTACATGATCAGTCACGTGAACAGTGCATGATCATTTACGTGATCTTTGCATGATCAGTCACGTGACCAGTATATGGTGCTACGTGATCATTCCATGACAGCCACGTGAGCAGTGCATGATAGCCACGTGATGTGTGCATGAGTTACGTGAGCAGAGTATGATCAGCCACGTGATCAGTGCATGAGTGCCACGTGATCAGTGCATGATATGTCACGTGACAGGTGTGTGATCAGCCACGTGAACAGTGCATGTTCAGCCACGTGATCAGTGCATGATAGCCACGTGATCAGTGCATGATCAGTTACGTGAGCAGTGTATGATCAGCCACGTGATCAGTGCATGGTCAGACACGTGAACAGTGTATGATCAGCCACGTGATCAGTGCATGATATCCAAGTGATCAGTGCATGATCATCACGTGATCAGTGTATGATCAGCCACGTGAACAGTGCATGCTCAGTCACGTGATCTGGGCCTGCTGAGCTGCGTGATTACTGTCTGCTCATCTGCTTGACAATTGCCAGCTGAGCTGCACGATTCCTGCCTGTCATCTGCTTGACAATTGCCAGCTGTGCTGCGTAATTCCTGCCTGCTCAGCTGCTTGATTATTGCCAGCTGAGCAGCATGATTCCTCACACCTGAGTTCCATGATTATTGCCTGCTGACTGTTTGATTCGTGCCTACTCAGCTCTTTGTTTATTGCCTCCAGAGGCACATGATCAGTGTATGATAGCAAACATGATCAGCGCATGATCAGTCACATGATCAGCGCCATTAAGTCACGTGATCACTACATGATAGTCATGTGATCAGTCCATGCTCAGTCACGGTATCAGTGCATGATCAGCCACGTGATCAGTGCATGATCTGTCACAAGATCAGTGTATGATCATCCACGTGATCAGTGCATGGGCAGTCATGTGATCAGTGCATGATATAGACGTGATCAGTGCATGATCAGTCTCGTGATCAGTGCATGATAGCCACGTGATCAGTGCATGATCAGTCACCTGATGGGTGTATGATCATTCACGTGACCTGTACATGGTAGCTACATGATCATTGCATGATCAGCCACGTGAGTAGTGCATGATAGCCACGTGATCAGTGCATGATCAGTCACGTGATCAGTGCATGATCAGTCATGTGACCAGTACATGGTAGCTGCGTGATCATGGCATGATCAGCCACGTGATCAGTGCATGATAGCCACGTGATCAGTGCATGATCAGTCACGTGATCAGTGCATGATCAGTCACGTGATCAGTGCATGATCAGCCACGTGATCAGTGCATGATAGCCACGTGATCAGTGCATGATCATCACGTGATCAGTGCATGATCAGCCACGTGATCAGTGCATGATCAGTCACGTGATCAGTGCCTGCTGAGCTGCGTGATACTGTCTGCTCATCTGCTTGACAATTGCCAGCTGAGCTGCACGATTCCTGCCTGCTCAGCTGCTTGATTATTGCCAGCTGAGCAGCATGATTCCTCACACCTGAGTTCCATGATTATTGCCTGCTGACTGTTTGATTCGTGCCTACTCAGCTCTTTTGTGCCTCCAGAGGCACATGATCAGTGTATGATAGCAAACATGATCAGTGCATGATCAGTCACATGATCAGTGCCATTAAGTCACGTGATCACTACATGATAGTCATGTGATCAGTCCATGCTCAGTCACGGTATCAGTGCATGATCAGCCACGTGATCAGTGCATGATCTGTCACGTGATCAGTGTATGATCATGCACGTGATCAGTGCATGGCAGTCATGTGATCAGTGCATGATATAGACGTGATCAGTGCATGATCAGTCACGTGATCAGTGCATGATCAGTCACGTGATCAGTGCATGATCATTCACGTGACCAGTACATGGTAGCTACATGATCATTGCATGATCAGCCACGTGATAGTGCATGATAGCCACGTGATCAGTGCATGATCAGTCACGTGATCAGTGCATGATCAGTCATGTGACCAGTACATGGTAGCTGCGTGATCATGGCATGATCAGCCACGTGATCAGTGCATGATAGCCACGTGATCAGTGCATGATCAGTCACGTGATCAGTGCATGATCAGTCACGTGATCAGTGCATGATCAGCCACGTGATCAGTGCATGATCAGCCACGTGATCAGTGCATGATATCACGTGATCAGTGCATGACAGCCACGTGATCAGTGCATGAGAGCCACGTGATCAGTGCATGATCAGTCACGTGATACATGTGTGATCAGCCACGTGATCAGTGCATGATGAGCCACGTGATCAGTGCAGGATCAATTACGTGATCAGTGCATGATCAGTCACGTGACCAGTACATGGTTGCTACGTGATCGTTGCATGATCAGCCACGTGAGCAGTGCATGATAGCCACGTGATCAGTGCATGATCAGTCACGTGATCAGTACATGATCAGTCACGTGAACAGTGCATGATCATTTACGTGATCTGTGCATGATCAGTCACGTGACCAGTATATGGTAGCTACGTGATCATTCCATGACGAGCCACGTGAGCAGTGCATGATAGCCACGTGATGTGTGCATGAGTTACGTGAGCAGAGTATGATCAGCCACGTGATCAGTGCATGAGTGCCACGTGATCAGTGCATGATATGTCACGTGACAGGTGTGTGATCAGCCACGTGAACAGTGCATGTTCAGCCACGTGATCAGTGCATGATAGCCACGTGATCAGTGCATGATCAGTTACGTGAGCAGTGTATGATCAGCCACGTGATCAGTGCATGGTCAGACACGTGAACAGTGTATGATCAGCCACGTGATCAGTGCATGATATCCAAGTGATCAGTGCATGATCATCACGTGATCAGTGTATGATCAGCCACGTGAACAGTGCATGCTCAGTCACGTGATCTGGGCCTGCTGAGCTGCGTGATTACTGTCTGCTCATCTGCTTGACAATTGCCAGCTGAGCTGCACGATTCCTGCCTGCTCAGCTGCTTGATTATTGCCAGCTGAGCAGCATGATTCCTCACACCTGAGTTCCATGATTATTGCCTGCTGACTGTTTGATTCGTGCCTACTCAGCTCTTTGTTTATTGCCTCCAGAGGCACATGATCAGTGTATGATAGCAAACATGATCAGCGCATGATCAGTCACATGATCAGCGCCATTAAGTCACGTGATCACTACATGATAGTCATGTGATCAGTCCATGCTCAGTCACGGTATCAGTGCATGATCAGCCACGTGATCAGTGCATGATCTGTCACAAGATTAGTGTATGATCATCCACGTGATCAGTGCATGGGCAGTCATGTGATCAGTGCATGATATAGACGTGATCAGTGCATGATCAGTCTCGTGATCAGTGCATGATAGCCACGTGATCAGTGCATGATCAGTCACCTGATGGGTGTATGATCATTCACGTGACCTGTACATGGTAGCTACATGATCATTGCATGATCAGCCACGTGAGTAGTGCATGATAGCCACGTGATCACTGCATGATCAGTCACGTGATCAGTGCATGATCAGTCATGTGACCAGTACATGGTAGCTGCGTGATCATGGCATGATCAGCCACGTGAGCAGTGCATGATAGCCACGTGATCAGTGCATGATCAGTCACGTGATCAGTGCATGATCAGTCACGTGATCAGTGCATGATCAGCCACGTGATCAGTGCATGATCAGTCACGTGATCAGTGCATGATCAGCCACGTGATCAGTGCATGATCAGTCACGTGATCAGTGTATGTCAGCCACGTGATCAGTGCATGATAGCCACGTGATCAGTGCATGATCAGTCACGTGATCAGTGCATGATCAGTTATGTGATCAGTGCATGATCAGCCACGTGATCAGTGCATGATCAGCCACGTGATCAGTGCATGATCAATTACGTGATCAGTGCATGATCAGTCACGTGACCAGTACATGGTAGCTACGTGATCATTGCATGATCAGCCACGTGATCAGTGCATGATAGCCACGTGATCAGTGCATGATAGCCACGTGATCAGTGCATGATCAGTCATGTGATACGTGTGTGATCAGCCACGTGATCAGTGCATGATATCCACGTGATCAGTGCATGACAGCCACGTGATCAGTGCATGATAGCCACGTGATCAGTGCATGATCAGTCACGTGATACATGTGTGATCAGCCACGTGATCAGTGCATGATGAGCCACGTGATCAGTGCATGATCAATTACGTGATCAGTGCATGATCAGTCACGTGACCAGTACATGGTTGCTACGTGATCGTTGCATGATCAGCCACGTGAGCAGTGCATGATAGCCACGTGATCAGTGCATGATCAGTCACGTGATCAGTACATGATCAGTCACGTGAACAGTGCATGATCATTTACGTGATCTTTGCATGATCAGTCACGTGACCAGTATATGGTTGCTACGTGATCATTCCATGATCAGCCACGTGAGCAGTGCATGATAGCCACGTGATGTGTGCATGAGTTACGTGAGCAGAGTATGATCAGCCACGTGATCAGTGCATGAGTGCCACGTGATCAGTGCATGATATGTCACGTGACAGTGTGTGATCAGCCACGTGATCAGTGCATGATCAGCCACGTGATCAGTGCATGATAGCCACGTGATCAGTGCATGATCAGACACGTGATCAGTGTATGATCAGCCACGTGATCAGTGCATGATATCCAAGTGATCAGTGCATGATCATCACGTGATCAGTGTATGATCAGCCACGTGAACAGTGCATGCTCAGTCACGTGATCAGGGCCTGCTGAGCTGCGTGATTACTGTCTGCTCATCTGCTTGACAATTGCCAGCTGAGCTGCACGATTCCTGCCTGTCATCTGCTTGACAATTGCCAGCTGTGCTGCGTAATTCCTGCCTGCTCAGCTGCTTGATTATTGCCAGCTGAGCAGCATGATTCCTCACACCTGAGTTCCATGATTATTGCCTGCTGACTGTTTGATTCGTGCCTACTCAGCTCTTTGTTTATTGCCTCCAGAGGCACATGATCAGTGTATGATAGCAAACATGATCAGCGCATGATCAGTCACATGATCAGCGCCATTAAGTCACGTGATCACTACATGATAGTCATGTGATCAGTCCATGCTCAGTCACGGTATCAGTGCATGATCAGCCACGTGATCAGTGCATGATCTGTCACATGATCAGTGTATGATCAGCACGTGATCAGTGCATGGGCAGTCATGTGATCAGTGCATGATATAGACGTGATCAGTGCATGATCAGTCACGTGATCAGTGCATGATAGCCACGTGATCAGTGCATGATCAGTCACCTGATGGGTGTATGATCATTCACGTGACCTGTACATGGTAGCTACATGATCATTGCATGATCAGCCACGTGAGTAGTGCATGATAGCCACGTGATCAGTGCATGATCAGTCACGTGATCAGTGCATGATCAGTCATGTGACCAGTGCATGGTAGCTGCGTGATCAGTGCATGATCAGCCACGTGATCAGTGCATGATAGCCACGTGATCAGTGCATGATCAGCCACGTGATCAGTGCATGATCAGTCACGTGATCAGTGCATGATCAGCCACGTGATCAGTGCATGATATCCACGTGATCAGTGCATGATCATCACGTGATCAGTGTATGATCAGCCACGTGATCAGTGCATGCTCAGTCACGTGATCAGGGCCTGCTGAGCTGCGTGATTACTGTCTGCTCATCTGCTTGACAATTGCCAGCTGAGCTGCACGATTCCTGCCTGCTCAGCTGCTTGATTATTGCCAGCTGAGCAGCATGATTCCTCACACCTGTGTTCCATGATTATTGCCTGCTGACTGTTTGATTCGTGCCTACTCAGCTCTTTGTTTATTGCCTCCAGAGGCACATGATCAGTGTATGATAGCAAACATGATCAGTGCATGATCAGTCACATGATCAGCGCCATTAAGTCACGTGATCAGTACATGATAGTCATGTGATCAGTCCATGCTCAGTCACGGTATCAGTGCATGATCAGCCACGTGATCAGTGCATGATCTGTCACGTGATTAGTGTATGATCATCCACGTGATCAGTGCATGGGCAGTCATGTGATCAGTGCATGATATAGACGTGATCAGTGCATGATCAGTCACGTGATCAGTGCATGATCAGTCACCTGATGGGTGTATGATCATCACGTGACCTGTACATGGTAGCTACATGATCATTGCATGATCAGCCACGTGAGTAGTGCATGATAGCCACGTGATCAGTGCATGATCAGTCACGTGATCAGTGCATGATCAGTCACGTGACCAGTACATGGTAGCTGCGTGATCATGGCATGATCAGCCACGTGAGCAGTGCATGATAGCCACGTGATCAGTGCATGATCAGTCACGTGATCAGTGCATGATCAGTCACGTGATCAGTGCATGATCAGCCACGTGATCAGTGCATGATCAGCCACGTGATCAGTGCATGATCAGTCACGTGATCAGTGCATGATCAGCCACGTGATCAGTGCATGATCAGCCACGTGATCAGTGCATGATCAATTACGTGATCAGTGCATGATCAGTCACGTGATCAGTGCATGGTAGCTACGTGATCAGTGCATGATCAGCCACGTGATCAGTGCATGATAGCCACGTGATCAGTGCATGATCAGTCACGTGATCAGTGCATGATCAGCCACGTGAACAGTGCATGCTCAGTCACGTGATCTGGGCCTGCTGAGCTGCGTGATTACTGTCTGCTCATCTGCTTGACAATTGCCAGCTGAGCTGCATGATTCCTGCCTGATCAGCTGCTTGATTATTGCCAGCTGAGCAGCATGATTCCTCACACCTGTGTTCCATGATTATTGCCTGCTGACTGTTTGATTCGTGCCTACTCAGCTCTTTGTTTATTGCCTCCAGAGGCACATGATCAGTGTATGATAGCAAACATGATCAGTGCATGATCAGTCACATGATCAGCGCCATTAAGTCACGTGATCACTGCATGATAGTCATGTGATCAGTCCATGCTCAGTCACGGTATCAGTGCATGATCAGCCACGTGATCAGTGCATGATCTGTCACAAGATTAGTGTATGATCAGCACGTGATCAGTGCACGGGCAGTCATGTGATCAGTGCATGATATAGACGTGATCAGTGCATGATCAGTCACGTGATCAGTGCATGATAGCCACGTGATCAGTGCATGATCAGTCACCTGATGGGTGTATGATCATTCACGTGACCTGTACATGGTAGCTACATGATCATTGCATGATCAGCCACGTGAGTAGTGCATGATAGCCACGTGATCAGTGCATGATCAGTCACGTGATCAGTGCATGATCAGTCATGTGACCAGTGCATGTAGCTGCGTGATCATGCATGATCAGCCACGTGATCAGTGCATGATAGCCACGTGATCAGTGCATGATCAGTCACGTGATCAGTGCATGATCAGTCACGTGATCAGTGCATGATCAGCCACGTGATCAGTGCATGATCAGCCACGTGATCAGTGCATGATCAATTACGTGATCAGTGCATGATCAGTCACGTGATCAGTGCATGGTAGCTACGTGATCATTGCATGATCAGCCACGTGATCAGTGCATGATAGCCACGTGATCAGTGCATGATAGCCACGTGATCAGTGCATGATCAGTCATGTGATACGTGTGTGATCAGCCACGTGATCAGTGCATGATATCCACGTGATCAGTGCATGACAGCCACGTGATCAGTGCATGAGAGCACGTGATCAGTGCATGATCAGTCACGTGATACATGTGTGATCAGCCACGTGATCAGTGCATGATGAGCCACGTGATCAGTGCAGGATCAATTACGTGATCAGTGCATGATCAGTCACGTGACCAGTACATGGTTGCTACGTGATCGTTGCATGATCAGCCACGTGAGCAGAGCATGATAGCCACGTGATCAGTGCATGATCAGTCACGTGATCAGTACATGATCAGTCACGTGAACAGTGCATGATCATTTACGTGATCTGTGCATGATCAGTCACGTGACCAGTATATGGTAGCTACGTGATCATTCCATGACGAGCCACGTGAGCAGTGCATGATAGCCACGTGATGTGTGCATGAGTTACGTGAGCAGAGTATGATCAGCCACGTGATCAGTGCATGAGTGCCACGTGATCAGTGCATGATATGTCACGTGACAGGTGTGTGATCAGCCACGTGAACAGTGCATGTTCAGCCACGTGATCAGTGCATGATAGCCACGTGATCAGTGCATGATCAGTTACGTGAGCAGTGTATGATCAGCCACGTGATCAGTGCATGGTCAGACACGTGAACAGTGTATGATCAGCCACGTGATCAGTGCATGATATCCAAGTGATCAGTGCATGATCATCACGTGATCAGTGTATGATCAGCCACGTGAACAGTGCATGCTCAGTCACGTGATCTGGGCCTGCTGAGCTGCGTGATTACTGTCTGCTCATCTGCTTGACAATTGCCAGCTGAGCTGCACGATTCCTGCCTGCTCAGCTGCTTGATTATTGCCAGCTGAGCAGCATGATTCCTCACACCTGAGTTCCATGATTATTGCCTGCTGACTGTTTGATTCGTGCCTACTCAGCTCTTTGTTTATTGCCTCCAGAGGCACATGATCAGTGTATGATAGCAAACATGATCAGCGCATGATCAGTCACATGATCAGCGCCATTAAGTCACGTGATCACTACATGATAGTCATGTGATCAGTCCATGCTCAGTCACGGTATCAGTGCATGATCAGCCACGTGATCAGTGCATGATCTGTCACAAGATTAGTGTATGATCATCCACGTGATCAGTGCATGGGCAGTCATGTGATCAGTGCATGATATAGACGTGATCAGTGCATGATCAGTCTCGTGATCAGTGCATGATAGCCACGTGATCAGTGCATGATCAGTCACCTGATGGGTGTATGATCATTCACGTGACCTGTACATGGTAGCTACATGATCATTGCATGATCAGCCACGTGAGTAGTGCATGATAGCCACGTGATCACTGCATGATCAGTCACGTGATCAGTGCATGATCAGTCATGTGACCAGTACATGGTAGCTGCGTGATCATGGCATGATCAGCCACGTGATCAGTGCATGATAGCCACGTGATCAGTGCATGATCAGACACGTGATCAGTGCATGATCAGTCACGTGATCAGTGCATGATCAGCCACGTGATCAGTGCATGTCAGCCACGTGATCAGTGCATGATAGCCACGTGATCAGTGCATGATCAGTCACGTGATCAGTGCATGATCAGTCACGTGATCAGTGTATGATCAGCCACGTGATCAGTGCATGATCAGCCACGTGATCAGTGCATGATCAATTACGTGATCAGTGCATGATCAGTCACGTGACCAGTACATGGTAGCTACGTGATCATTGCATGATCAGCCACGTGATCAGTGCATGATAGCCACGTGATCAGTGCATGATAGCCACGTGATCAGTGCATGATCAGTCATGTGATACGTGTGTGATCAGCCACGTGATCAGTGCATGATATCCACGTGATCAGTGCATGACAGCCACGTGATCAGTGCATGATAGCCACGTGATCAGTGCATGATCAGTCACGTGATACATGTGTGATCAGCCACGTGATCAGTGCATGATGAGCCACGTGATCAGTGCATGATCAATTACGTGATCAGTGCATGATCAGTCACGTGACCAGTACATGGTTGCTACGTGATCGTTGCATGATCAGCCACGTGAGCAGTGCATGATAGCCACGTGATCAGTGCATGATCAGTCACGTGATCAGTGCATGATCAGTCACGTGAACAGTGCATGATCATTTACGTGATCTTTGCATGATCAGTCACGTGACCAGTATATGGTTGCTACGTGATCATTCCATGACGAGCCACGTGAGCAGTGCATGATAGCCACGTGATGTGTGCATGAGTTACGTGAGCAGAGTATGATCAGCCACGTGATCAGTGCATGAGTGCCACGTGATCAGTGCATGATATGTCACGTGACAGGTGTGTGATCAGCCACGTGATCAGTGCATGATCAGCCACGTGATCAGTGCATGATAGCCACGTGATCAGTGCATGATCAGTCACGTGATCAGTGTATGATCAGCCACGTGATCAGTGCATGATATCCACGTGATCAGTGCATGATCATCACGTGATCAGTGTATGATCAGCCACGTGAACAGTGCATGCTCAGTCACGTGATCTGGGCCTGCTGAGCTGCGTGATTACTGTCTGCTCATCTGCTTGACAATTGCCAGCTGAGCTGCACGATTCCTGCCTGCTCAGCTGCTTGATTATTGCCAGCTGAGCAGCATGATTCCTCACACCTGAGTTCCATGATTATTGCCTGCTGACTGTTTGATTCGTGCCTACTCAGCTCTTTGTTTATTGCCTCCAGAGGCACATGATCAGTGTATGATAGCAAACATGATCAGCGCATGATCAGTCACATGATCAGCGCCATTAAGTCACGTGATCACTACATGATAGTCATGTGATCAGTCCATGCTCAGTCACGGTATCAGTGCATGATCAGCCACGTGATCAGTGCATGATCTGTCACATGATTAGTGTATGATCATCCACGTGATCAGTGCATGGGCAGTCATGTGATCAGTGCATGATATAGACGTGATCAGTGCATGATCAGTCTCGTGATCAGTGCATGATAGCCACGTGATCAGTGCATGATCAGTCACCTGATGGGTGTATGATCATTCACGTGACCTGTACATGGTAGCTACATGATCATTGCATGATCAGCCACGTGAGTAGTGCATGATAGCCACGTGATCAGTGCATGATCAGTCACGTGATCAGTGCATGATCAGTCATGTGACCAGTACATGGTAGCTGCGTGATCATGGCATGATCAGCCACGTGAGCAGTGCATGATAGCCACGTGATCAGTGCATGATCAGTCACGTGATCAGTGCATGATCAGTCACGTGATCAGTGCATGATCAGCCACGTGATCAGTGCATGATCAGTCACGTGATCAGTGCATGATCAGCCACGTGATCAGTGCATGATCAGTCACGTGATCAGTGCATGATCAGCCACGTGATCAGTGCATGATCAGCCACGTGATCAGTGCATGATCAATTACGTGATCAGTGCATGATCAGTCACGTGATCAGTACATGGTAGCTACGTGATCATTGCATGATCAGCCACGTGATCAGTGCATGATAGCCACGTGATCAGTGCATGATAGCCACGTGATCAGTGCATGATCAGTCATGTGATCACGTGTGTGATCAGCCACGTGATCAGTGCATGATATCCACGTGATCAGTGCATGATCAGCCACGTGATCAGTGCATGATAGCCACGTGATCAGTGCATGATCAGTCACGTGATCATGTGTGATCAGCCACGTGATCAGTGCATGATCAGCCACGTGATCAGTGCATGATCAATTACGTGATCAGTGCATGATCAGTCACGTGACCAGTACATGGTTGCTACGTGATCGTTGCATGATCAGCCACGTGAGCAGTGCATGATAGCCACGTGATCAGTGCATGATCAGTCACGTGATCAGTGCATGATCAGCCACGTGATCAGTGCATGAGTGCCACGTGATCAGTGCATGATAGTCACGTGACAGTGTGTGATCAGCCACGTGAACAGTGCATGATCAGCCACGTGATCAGTGCATGATAGCCACGTGATCAGTGCATGATCAGTTACGTGAGCAGTGTATGATCAGCCACGTGATCAGTGCATGGTCAGACACGTGAACAGTGTATGATCAGCCACGTGATCAGTGCATGATATCCAAGTGATCAGTGCATGATCATCACGTGATCAGTGTATGATCAGCCACGTGAACAGTGCATGCTCAGTCACGTGATCTGGGCCTGCTGAGCTGCGTGATTACTGTCTGCTCATCTGCTTGACAATTGCCAGCTGAGCTGCACGATTCCTGCCTGTCATCTGCTTGACAATTGCCAGCTGTGCTGCGTAATTCCTGCCTGCTCAGCTGCTTGATTATTGCCAGCTGAGCAGCATGATTCCTCACACCTGAGTTCCATGATTATTGCCTGCTGACTGTTTGATTCGTGCCTACTCAGCTCTTTGTTTATTGCCTCCAGAGGCACATGATCAGTGTATGATAGCAAACATGATCAGCGCATGATCAGTCACATGATCAGCGCCATTAAGTCACGTGATCACTACATGATAGTCATGTGATCAGTCCATGCTCAGTCACGGTATCAGTGCATGATCAGCCACGTGATCAGTGCATGATCTGTCACAAGATTAGTGTATGATCATCCACGTGATCAGTGCATGGGCAGTCATGTGATCAGTGCATGATATAGACGTGATCAGTGCATGATCAGTCTCGTGATCAGTGCATGATAGCCACGTGATCAGTGCATGATCAGTCACCTGATGGGTGTATGATCATTCACGTGACCTGTACATGGTAGCTACATGATCATTGCATGATCAGCCACGTGAGTAGTGCATGATAGCCACGTGATCACTGCATGATCAGTCACGTGATCAGTGCATGATCAGTCATGTGACCAGTACATGGTAGCTGCGTGATCATGGCATGATCAGCCACGTGAGCAGTGCATGATAGCCACGTGATCAGTGCATGATCAGACACGTGATCAGTGCATGATCAGTCACGTGATCAGTGCATGATCAGCCACGTGATCAGTGCATGATCAGGCACGTGATCAGTGTATGTCAGCCACGTGATCAGTGCATGATAGCCACGTGATCAGTGCATGATCAGTCACGTGATCAGTGCATGATCAGTCACGTGATCAGTGCATGATCAGCCACGTGATCAGTGCATGATCAGCCACGTGATCAGTGCATGATCAGTCACGTGATCAGTGCATGATCAGTCACGTGATCAGTACATGTAGCTACGTGATCATTGCATGATCAGCCACGTGATCAGTGCATGATAGCCACGTGATCAGTGCATGATAGCCACGTGATCAGTGCATGATCAGTCATGTGATACGTGTGTGATCAGCCACGTGATCAGTGCATGATATCCACGTGATCAGTGCATGACAGCCACGTGATCAGTGCATGATAGCCACGTGATCAGTGCATGATCAGTCACGTGATCAGTGTGATCAGCCACGTGATCAGTGCATGATCAATTACGTGATCAGTGCATGATCAGTCACGTGACCAGTACATGGTTGCTACGTGATCGTTGCATGATCAGCCACGTGAGCAGAGCATGATAGCCACGTGATCAGTGCATGATCAGTCACGTGATCAGTACATGATCAGTCACGTGAACAGTGCATGATCATTTACGTGATCAGTGCATGATCAGTCACGTGACCAGTATATGGTTGCTACGTGATCATTCCATGACGAGCCACGTGAGCAGTGCATGATAGCCACGTGATGTGTGCATGAGTTACGTGAGCAGAGTATGATCAGCCACGTGATCAGTGCATGAGTGCCACGTGATCAGTGCATGATATGTCACGTGACAGGTGTGTGATCAGCCACGTGAACAGTGCATGTTCAGCCACGTGATCAGTGCATGATAGCCACGTGATCAGTGCATGATCAGTTACGTGAGCAGTGTATGATCAGCCACGTGATCAGTGCATGGTCAGACACGTGAACAGTGTATGATCAGCCACGTGATCAGTGCATGATATCCAAGTGATCAGTGCATGATCATCACGTGATCAGTGTATGATCAGCCACGTGAACAGTGCATGCTCAGTCACGTGATCAGGGCCTGCTGAGCTGCGTGATTACTGTCTGCTCATCTGCTTGACAATTGCCAGCTGAGCTGCACGATTCCTGCCTGTCATCTGCTTGACAATTGCCAGCTGTGCTGCGTAATTCCTGCCTGCTCAGCTGCTTGATTATTGCCAGCTGAGCAGCATGATTCCTCACAGCTGAGTTCCATGATTATTGCCTGCTGACTGTTTGATTCGTGCCTACTCAGCTCTTTGTTTATTGCCTCCAGAGGCACATGATCAGTGTATGATAGCAAACATGATCAGCGCATGATCAGTCACATGATCAGCGCCATTAAGTCACGTGATCACTACATGATAGTCAT
Source organism: Bos javanicus (assembly GCF_032452875.1). NCBI lineage: Eukaryota > Metazoa > Chordata > Mammalia > Artiodactyla > Bovidae > Bos > Bos javanicus. The sequence goes on along the minus strand of NW_026894729.1, from coordinate 59,262 downwards.
GTGATCAGTCCATGCTCAGTCACGGTATCAGTGCATGATCAGCCACGTGATCAGTGCATGATCTGTCACATGATTAGTGTATGATCATCCACGTGATCAGTGCATGGGCAGTCATGTGATCAGTGCATGATATAGACGTGATCAGTGCATGATCAGTCTCGTGATCAGTGCATGATAGCCACGTGATCAGTGCATGATCAGTCACCTGATGGGTGTATGATCATTCACGTGACCTGTACATGGTAGCTACATGATCATTGCATGATCAGCCACGTGAGTAGTGCATGATAGCCACGTGATCACTGCATGATCAGTCACGTGATCAGTGCATGATCAGTCATGTGACCAGTACATGGTAGCTGCGTGATCATGGCATGATCAGCCACGTGAGCAGTGCATGATAGCCACGTGATCAGTGCATGATCAGTCACGTGATCAGTGCATGATCAGTCACGTGATCAGTGCATGATCAGCCACGTGATCAGTGCATGATCAGTCACGTGATCAGTGCATGATCAGCCACGTGATCAGTGCATGATCAGTCACGTGATCAGTGCATGATATAGACGTGATCAGTGCATGATCAGTCACGTGATCAGTGCATGATCAGCCACGTGATCAGTGCATGATCAGTCACGTGATCAGTGCATGATCAGTCACGTGATCAGTGCATGGTAGCTACGTGATCAGTGCATGATCAGCCACGTGATCAGTGCATGATAGCCACGTGATCAGTGCATGATCAGTCACGTGATCAGTGCATGATCAGTCACGTGATCAGTGCATGGTAGCTGCGTGATCATGCATGATCAGCCACGTGATCAGTGCATGATAGCCACGTGATCAGTGCATGATCAGCCACGTGATCAGTGCATGATCAGTCACGTGATCAGTGCATGATCAGCCACGTGATCAGTGCATGATCAGCCACGTGATCAGTGCATGATCAGCCACGTGATCAGTGCATGATAGCCACGTGATCAGTGCATGATCAGTCACGTGATCAGTGCATGATCAGTCACGTGATCAGTGCATGATCAGCCACGTGATCAGTGCATGATCAGCCACGTGATCAGTGCATGATCAGTCACGTGATCAGTGCATGATCAGTCACGTGATCAGTGCATGGTAGCTACGTGATCATGCATGATCAGCCACGTGATCAGTGCATGATAGCCACGTGATCAGTGCATGATCAGTCACGTGATCAGTGTGATCAGCCACGTGATCAGTGCATGATAGCCACGTGATCAGTGCATGATCAGTCACGTGATCAGTGCATGATCAGTCACGTGATCAGTGCATGATCAGCCACGTGATCAGTGCATGATCAGTCACGTGATCAGTGCATGATCAGCCACGTGATCAGTGCATGATCAGTCACGTGATCAGTGCATGATCAGCCACGTGATCAGTGCATGATAGCCACGTGATCAGTGCATGATCAGTCACGTGATCAGTGCATGATCAGTCACGTGATCAGTGCATGATCAGCCACGTGATCAGTGCATGATCAGCCACGTGATCAGTGCATGATCAGTACGTGATCAGTGCATGATCAGTCACGTGATCAGTGCATGGTAGCTACGTGATCATTGCATGATCAGCCACGTGATCAGTGCATGATAGCCACGTGATCAGTGCATGATAGCCACGTGATCAGTGCATGATCAGTCATGTGATACGTGTGTGATCAGCCACGTGATCAGTGCATGATATCCACGTGATCAGTGCATGACAGCCACGTGATCAGTGCATGATAGCCACGTGATCAGTGCATGATCAGTCACGTGATACATGTGTGATCAGCCACGTGATCAGTGCATGATGAGCCACGTGATCAGTGCAGGATCAATTACGTGATCAGTGCATGATCAGTCACGTGACCAGTACATGGTTGCTACGTGATCGTTGCATGATCAGCCACGTGAGCAGAGCATGATAGCCACGTGATCAGTGCATGATCAGTCACGTGATCAGTACATGATCAGTCACGTGAACAGTGCATGATCATTTACGTGATCTGTGCATGATCAGTCACGTGACCAGTATATGGTAGCTACGTGATCATTCCATGACGAGCCACGTGAGCAGTGCATGATAGCCACGTGATGTGTGCATGAGTTACGTGAGCAGAGTATGATCAGCCACGTGATCAGTGCATGAGTGCCACGTGATCAGTGCATGATATGTCACGTGACAGGTGTGTGATCAGCCACGTGAACAGTGCATGTTCAGCCACGTGATCAGTGCATGATAGCCACGTGATCAGTGCATGATCAGACACGTGAACAGTGTATGATCAGCCACGTGATCAGTGCATGATATCCAAGTGATCAGTGCATGATCATCACGTGATCAGTGTATGATCAGCCACGTGAACAGTGCATGCTCAGTCACGTGATCTGGGCCTGCTGAGCTGCGTGATTACTGTCTGCTCATCTGCTTGACAATTGCCAGCTGAGCTGCACGATTCCTGCCTGTCATCTGCTTGACAATTGCCAGCTGTGCTGCGTAATTCCTGCCTGCTCAGCTGCTTGATTATTGCCAGCTGAGCAGCATGATTCCTCACACCTGAGTTCCATGATTATTGCCTGCTGACTGTTTGATTCGTGCCTACTCAGCTCTTTGTTTATTGCCTCCAGAGGCACATGATCAGTGTATGATAGCAAACATGATCAGCGCATGATCAGTCACATGATCAGCGCCATTAAGTCACGTGATCACTACATGATAGTCATGTGATCAGTCCATGCTCAGTCACGGTATCAGTGCATGATCAGCCACGTGATCAGTGCATGATCTGTCACAAGATTAGTGTATGATCATCCACGTGATCAGTGCATGGGCAGTCATGTGATCAGTGCATGATATAGACGTGATCAGTGCATGATCAGTCTCGTGATCAGTGCATGATAGCCACGTGATCAGTGCATGATCAGTCACCTGATGGGTGTATGATCATTCACGTGACCTGTACATGGTAGCTACATGATCATTGCATGATCAGCCACGTGAGTAGTGCATGATAGCCACGTGATCACTGCATGATCAGTCACGTGATCAGTGCATGATCAGTCATGTGACCAGTACATGGTAGCTGCGTGATCATGGCATGATCAGCCACGTGAGCAGTGCATGATAGCCACGTGATCAGTGCATGATCAGTCACGTGATCAGTGCATGATCAGTCACGTGATCAGTGCATGATCAGCCACGTGATCAGTGCATGACCAGGCACGTGATCAGTGTATGTCAGCCAAGTGATCAGTGCATGATAGCCACGTGATCAGTGCATGATCAGTCACGTGATCAGTGCATGATCAGTTACGTGATCAGTGCATGATCAGCCACGTGATCAGTGCATGATCAGCCACGTGATCAGTGCATGATCAATTACGTGATCAGTGCATGATCAGTCACGTGATCAGTGCATGGTAGCTCGTGATCATTGCATGATCAGCCACGTGATCAGTGCATGATAGCCACGTGATCAGTGCATGATAGCCACGTGATCAGTGCATGATCAGTCATGTGATACGTGTGTGATCAGCCACGTGATCAGTGCATGATATCCACGTGATCAGTGCATGACAGCCACGTGATCAGTGCATGATAGCCACGTGATCAGTGCATGATCAGTCACGTGATACATGTGTGATCAGCCACGTGATCAGTGCATGATGAGCCACGTGATCAGTGCATGGATCAATTACGTGATCAGTGCATGATCAGTCACGTGACCAGTACATGGTTGCTACGTGATCGTTGCATGATCAGCCACGTGAGCAGAGCATGATAGCCACGTGATCAGTGCATGATCAGTCACGTGATCAGTACATGATCAGTCACGTGAACAGTGCATGATCATTTACGTGATCTTTGCATGATCAGTCACGTGACCAGTATATGGTTGCTACGTGATCATTCCATGACGAGCCACGTGAGCAGTGCATGATAGCCACGTGATGTGTGCATGAGTTACGTGAGCAGAGTATGATCAGCCACGTGATCAGTGCATGAGTGCCACGTGATCAGTGCATGATATGTCACGTGACAGGTGTGTGATCAGCCACGTGAACAGTGCATGTTCAGCCACGTGATCAGTGCATGATAGCCACGTGATCAGTGCATGATCAGTTACGTGAGCAGTGTATGATCAGCCACGTGATCAGTGCATGGTCAGACACGTGAACAGTGTATGATCAGCCACGTGATCAGTGCATGATATCCAAGTGATCAGTGCATGATCATCACGTGATCAGTGTATGATCAGCCACGTGAACAGTGCATGCTCAGTCACGTGATCAGGGCCTGCTGAGCTGCGTGATTACTGTCTGCTCATCTGCTTGACAATTGCCAGCTGAGCTGCACGATTCCTGCCTGTCATCTGCTTGACAATTGCCAGCTGTGCTGCGTAATTCCTGCCTGCTCAGCTGCTTGATTATTGCCAGCTGAGCAGCATGATTCCTCACACCTGAGTTCCATGATTATTGCCTGCTGACTGTTTGATTCGTGCCTACTCAGCTCTTTGTTTATTGCCTCCAGAGGCACATGATCAGTGTATGATAGCAAACATGATCAGCGCATGATCAGTCACATGATCAGCGCCATTAAGTCACGTGATCACTACATGATAGTCATGTGATCAGTCCATGCTCAGTCACGGTATCAGTGCATGATCAGCCACGTGATCAGTGCATGATCTGTCACAAGATTAGTGTATGATCATCCACGTGATCAGTGCATGGGCAGTCATGTGATCAGTGCATGATATAGACGTGATCAGTGCATGATCAGTCTCGTGATCAGTGCATGATAGCCACGTGATCAGTGCATGATCAGTCACCTGATGGGTGTATGATCATTCACGTGACCTGTACATGGTAGCTACATGATCATTGCATGATCAGCCACGTGAGTAGTTCATGATAGCCACGTGATCACTGCATGATCAGTCACGTGATCAGTGCATGATCAGTCATGTGACCAGTACATGGTAGCTGCGTGATCATGGCATGATCAGCCACGTGAGCAGTGCATGATAGCCACGTGATCAGTGCATGATCAGACACGTGATCAGTGCATGATCAGTCACGTGATCAGTGCATGATCAGCCACGTGATCAGTGCATGATCAGGCACGTGATCAGTGTATGATCCAGCCAAGTGATCAGTGCATGATAGCCACGTGATCAGTGCATGATCAGTCACGTGATCAGTGCATGATCAGTTGTGATCAGTGTATGATCAGCCACGTGATCAGTGCATGATCAGCCACATGATCAGTGCATGATCAATTACGTGATCAGTGCATGATCAGTCACGTGATCAGTACATGGTAGCTACGTGATCATTGCATGATCAGCCACGTGATCAGTGCATGATAGCCACGTGATCAGTGCATGATAGCCACGTGATCAGTGCATGATCAGTCATGTGATCGTGTGTGATCAGCCACGTGATCAGTGCATGATATCCACGTGATCAGTGCATGACAGCCACGTGATCAGTGCATGAGAGCCACGTGATCAGTGCATGATCAGTCACGTGATACATGTGTGATCAGCCACGTGATCAGTGCATGATGAGCCACGTGATCAGTGCAGGATCAATTACGTGATCAGTGCATGATCAGTCACGTGACCAGTACATGGTTGCTACGTGATCGTTGCATGATCAGCCACGTGAGCAGAGCATGATAGCCACGTGATCAGTGCATGATCAGTCACGTGATCAGTACATGATCAGTCACGTGAACAGTGCATGATCATTTACGTGATCTTTGCATGATCAGTCACGTGACCAGTATATGGTTGCTACGTGATCATTCCATGACGAGCCACGTGAGCAGTGCATGATAGCCACGTGATGTGTGCATGAGTTACGTGAGCAGAGTATGATCAGCCACGTGATCAGTGCATGAGTGCCACGTGATCAGTGCATGATATGTCACGTGACAGGTGTGTGATCAGCCACGTGAACAGTGCATGTTCAGCCACGTGATCAGTGCATGATAGCCACGTGATCAGTGCATGATCAGTTACGTGAGCAGTGTATGATCAGCCACGTGATCAGTGCATGGTCAGACACGTGAACAGTGTATGATCAGCCACGTGATCAGTGCATGATATCCAAGTGATCAGTGCATGATCATCACGTGATCAGTGTATGATCAGCCACGTGAACAGTGCATGCTCAGTCACGTGATCAGGGCCTGCTGAGCTGCGTGATTACTGTCTGCTCATCTGCTTGACAATTGCCAGCTGAGCTGCACGATTCCTGCCTGTCATCTGCTTGACAATTGCCAGCTGTGCTGCGTAATTCCTGCCTGCTCAGCTGCTTGATTATTGCCAGCTGAGCAGCATGATTCCTCACCTGAGTTCCATGATTATTGCCTGCTGACTGTTTGATTCGTGCCTACTCAGCTCTTTGTTTATTGCCTCCAGAGGCACATGATCAGTGTATGATAGCAAACATGATCAGCGCATGATCAGTCACATGATCAGCGCCATTAAGTCACGTGATCACTACATGATAGTCATGTGATCAGTCCATGCTCAGTCACGGTATCAGTGCATGATCAGCCACGTGATCAGTGCATGATCTGTCACATGATTAGTGTATGATCATCCACGTGATCAGTGCATGGGCAGTCATGTGATCAGTGCATGATATAGACGTGATCAGTGCATGATCAGTCGTGATCAGTGCATGATAGCCACGTGATCAGTGCATGATCAGTCACCTGATGGGTGTATGATCATTCACGTGACCTGTACATGGTAGCTACATGATCATTGCATGATCAGCCACGTGAGTAGTGCATGATAGCCACGTGATCACTGCATGATCAGTCACGTGATCAGTGCATGATCAGTCATGTGACCAGTACATGGTAGCTGCGTGATCATGGCATGATCAGCCACGTGAGCAGTGCATGATAGCCACGTGATCAGTGCATGATCAGTCACGTGATCAGTGCATGATCAGTCACGTGATCAGTGCATGATCAGCCACGTGATCAGTGCATGATCAGTCACGTGATCAGTGTATGATCAGCCACGTGATCAGTGCATGATCAGTCACGTGATCAGTGCATGATATAGGCGTGATCAGTGCATGATCAGTCACGTGATCAGTGCATGATAGCCACGTGATCAGTGCATGATCAGTCACGTGATCAGTGCATGATCAGTCACGTGACCAGTACATGGTAGCTACGTGATCAGTGCATGATCAGCCACGTGATCAGTGCATGATAGCCACGTGATCAGTGCATGATCAGTCACGTGATCAGTGCATGATCAGTCACGTGATCAGTGCATGATCAGCCACGTGATCAGTGCATGATCAGTCACGTGATCAGTGCATGATCAGCCACGTGATCAGTGCATGATCAGCCACGTGATCAGTGCATGATCAGCCACGTGATCAGTGCATGATAGCCACGTGATCAGTGCATGATCAGTCACGTGATCAGTGCATGATCAGTCACGTGATCAGTGCATGATCAGCCACGTGATCAGTGCATGATCAGCCACGTGATCAGTGCATGATCAGCCACGTGATCAGTGCATGATCAGTCACGTGACCAGTACATGGTAGCTACGTGATCAGTGCATGATCAGCCACGTGATCAGTGCATGATAGCCACGTGATCAGTGCATGATAGCCACGTGATCAGTGCATGATCAGTCACGTGATCGTGTGTGATCAGCCACGTGATCAGTGCATGATATCCACGTGATCAGTGCATGACAGCCACGTGATCAGTGCATGATAGCCACGTGATCAGTGCATGATCAGTCACGTGATACATGTGTGATCAGCCACGTGATCAGTGCATGATGAGCCACGTGATCAGTGCATGATCATTACGTGATCAGTGCATGATCAGTCACGTGACCAGTACATGGTTGCTACGTGATCGTTGCATGATCAGCCACGTGAGCAGTGCATGATAGCCACGTGATCAGTGCATGATCAGTCACGTGATCAGTACATGATCAGTCACGTGAACAGTGCATGATCATTCGTGATCGCATGATCAGTCACGTGACCAGTATATGGTAGCTACGTGATCATTCCATGACAGCCACGTGAGCAGTGCATGATAGCCACGTGATGTGTGCATGAGTTACGTGAGCAGAGTATGATCAGCCACGTGATCAGTGCATGAGTGCCACGTGATCAGTGCATGATATGTCACGTGACAGGTGTGTGATCAGCCACGTGAACAGTGCATGTTCAGCCACGTGATCAGTGCATGATAGCCACGTGATCAGTGCATGATCAGTTACGTGAGCAGTGTATGATCAGCCACGTGATCAGTGCATGGTCAGACACGTGAACAGTGTATGATCAGCCACGTGATCAGTGCATGATATCCAAGTGATCAGTGCATGATCATCACGTGATCAGTGTATGATCAGCCACGTGAACAGTGCATGCTCAGTCACGTGATCAGGGCCTGCTGAGCTGCGTGATTACTGTCTGCTCATCTGCTTGACAATTGCCAGCTGAGCTGCACGATTCCTGCCTGTCATCTGCTTGACAATTGCCAGCTGTGCTGCGTAATTCCTGCCTGCTCAGCTGCTTGATTATTGCCAGCTGAGCAGCATGATTCCTCACACCTGAGTTCCATGATTATTGCCTGCTGACTGTTTGATTCGTGCCTACTCAGCTCTTTGTTTATTGCCTCCAGAGGCACATGATCAGTGTATGATAGCAAACATGATCAGCGCATGATCAGTCACATGATCAGCGCCATTAAGTCACGTGATCACTACATGATAGTCATGTGATCAGTCCATGCTCAGTCACGGTATCAGTGCATGATCAGCCACGTGATCAGTGCATGATCTGTCACATGATTAGTGTATGATCATCCACGTGATCAGTGCATGGGCAGTCATGTGATCAGTGCATGATATAGACGTGATCAGTGCATGATCAGTCACGTGATCAGTGCATGATAGCCACGTGATCAGTGCATGATCAGTCACCTGATGGGTGTATGATCATTCACGTGACCTGTACATGGTAGCTACATGATCATTGCATGATCAGCCACGTGAGTAGTGCATGATAGCCACGTGATCAGTGCATGATCAGTCACGTGATCAGTGCATGATCAGTCATGTGACCAGTGCATGGTAGCTGCGTGATCATGCATGATCAGCCACGTGATCAGTGCATGATAGCCACGTGATCAGTGCATGATCAGCCACGTGATCAGTGCATGATCAGTCACGTGATCAGTGCATGATCAGCCACGTGATCAGTGCATGATAGCCACGTGATCAGTGCATGATCATCACGTGATCAGTGCATGATCAGCCACGTGATCAGTGCATGCTCAGTCACGTGATCAGTGCCTGCTGAGCTGCGTGATTACTGTCTGCTCATCTGCTTGACAATTGCCAGCTGAGCTGCACGATTCCTGCCTGATCAGCTGCTTGATTATTGCCAGCTGAGCAGCATGATTCCTCACACCTGTGTTCCATGATTATTGCCTGCTGACTGTTTGATTCGTGCCTACTCAGCTCTTTGTTTATTGCCTCCAGAGGCACATGATCAGTGTATGATAGCAAACATGATCAGTGCATGATCAGTCACATGATCAGCGCCATTAAGTCACGTGATCACTACATGATAGTCATGTGATCAGTCCATGCTCAGTCACGTATCAGTGCATGATCAGCCACGTGATCAGTGCATGATCTGTCACATGATCAGTGTATGATCATCCACGTGATCAGTGCATGGCAGTCATGTGATCAGTGCATGATATAGACGTGATCAGTGCATGATCAGTCACGTGATCAGTGCATGATAGCCACGTGATCAGTGCATGATCAGTCACCTGATGGGTGTATGATCATTCACGTGACCTGTACATGGTAGCTACATGATCATTGCATGATCAGCCACGTGAGTAGTGCATGATAGCCACGTGATCAGTGCATGATCAGTCACGTGATCAGTGCATGATCAGTCATGTGACCAGTACATGGTAGCTGCGTGATCATGGCATGATCAGCCACGTGAGCAGTGCATGATAGCCACGTGATCAGTGCATGATCAGTCACGTGATCAGTGCATGATCAGTCACGTGATCAGTGCATGATCAGCCACGTGATCAGTGCATGATCAGTCACGTGATCAGTGTATGATCAGCCACGTGATCAGTGCATGATAGCCACGTGATCAGTGCATGATCAGTCACGTGATCAGTGCATGATCAGTCACGTGATCAGTGCATGATCAGCCACGTGATCAGTGCATGATCAGCCACGTGATCAGTGCATGATCAGTTACGTGATCAGTGCATGATCAGTCACGTGATCAGTGCATGATAGCTACGTGATCAGTGCATGATCAGCCACGTGATCAGTGCATGATAGCCACGTGATCAGTGCATGATCAGTCACGTGATCAGTGCATGATCAGCCACGTGATCAGTGCATGCTCAGTCACGTGATCAGTGCCTGCTGAGCTGCGTGATTACTGTCTGCTCATCTGCTTGACAATTGCCAGCTGTGCTGCATGATTCCTGCATGCTCAGCTGCTTGATTATTGCCAGCTGAGCAGCATGATTCCTCACACCTGTGTTCCATGATTATTGCCTGCTGACTGTTTGATTCGTGCCTACTCAGCTCTTTGTTTATTGCCTCCAGAGGCACATGATCAGTGTATGATAGCAAACATGATCAGTGCATGATCAGTCACATGATCAGTGCCATTAAGTCACGTGATCACTACATGATAGTCATGTGATCAGTCCATGCTCAGTCACGGTATCAGTGCATGATCAGCCACGTGATCAGTGCATGATCTGTCACAAGATTAGTGTATGATCATCCACGTGATCAGTGCATGGGCAGTCATGTGATCAGTGCATGATATAGACGTGATCAGTGCATGATCAGTCACGTGATCAGTGCATGATAGCCACGTGATCAGTGCATGATCAGTCACCTGATGGGTGTATGATCATTCACGTGACCTGTACATGGTAGCTACATGATCATTGCATGATCAGCCACGTGAGTAGTGCATGATAGCCACGTGATCAGTGCATGATCAGTCACGTGATCAGTGCATGATCAGTCATGTGACCAGTACATGGTAGCTGCGTGATCATGGCATGATCAGCCACGTGAGCAGTGCATGATAGCCACGTGATCAGTGCATGATCAGTCACGTGATCAGTGCATGATCAGTCACGTGATCAGTGCATGATCAGCCACGTGATCAGTGCATGATCAGGCACGTGATCAGTGCATGATCAGCCAAGTGATCAGTGCATGATAGCCACGTGATCAGTGCATGATCAGTCACGTGATCAGTGCATGATCAGTTACGTGATCAGTGCATGATCAGCCACGTGATCAGTGCATGATCAGCCACGTGATCAGTGCATGATCAGTCACGTGATCAGTGCATGATCAGTCACGTGATCAGTGCATGATAGCTCACGTGATCATTGCATGATCAGCCACGTGATCAGTGCATGATAGCCACGTGATCAGTGCATGATAGCCACGTGATCAGTGCATGATCAGTCATGTGATACGTGTGTGATCAGCCACGTGATCAGTGCATGATATCCACGTGATCAGTGCATGACAGCCACGTGATCAGTGCATGATAGCCACGTGATCAGTGCATGATCAGTCACGTGATACATGTGTGATCAGCCACGTGATCAGTGCATGATGAGCCACGTGATCAGTGCAGGATCAATTACGTGATCAGTGCATGATCAGTCACGTGACCAGTACATGGTTGCTACGTGATCGTTGCATGATCAGCCACGTGAGCAGAGCATGATAGCCACGTGATCAGTGCATGATCAGTCACGTGATCAGTACATGATCAGTCACGTGAACAGTGCATGATCATTTACGTGATCTGTGCATGATCAGTCACGTGACCAGTATATGGTAGCTACGTGATCATTCCATGACGAGCCACGTGAGCAGTGCATGATAGCCACGTGATGTGTGCATGAGTTACGTGAGCAGAGTATGATCAGCCACGTGATCAGTGCATGAGTGCCACGTGATCAGTGCATGATATGTCACGTGACAGGTGTGTGATCAGCCACGTGAACAGTGCATGTTCAGCCACGTGATCAGTGCATGATAGCCACGTGATCAGTGCATGATCAGTTACGTGAGCAGTGTATGATCAGCCACGTGATCAGTGCATGGTCAGACACGTGAACAGTGTATGATCAGCCACGTGATCAGTGCATGATATCCAAGTGATCAGTGCATGATCATCACGTGATCAGTGTATGATCAGCCACGTGAACAGTGCATGCTCAGTCACGTGATCTGGGCCTGCTGAGCTGCGTGATTACTGTCTGCTCATCTGCTTGACAATTGCCAGCTGAGCTGCACGATTCCTGCCTGTCATCTGCTTGACAATTGCCAGCTGTGCTGCGTAATTCCTGCCTGCTCAGCTGCTTGATTATTGCCAGCTGAGCAGCATGATTCCTCACAGCTGAGTTCCATGATTATTGCCTGCTGACTGTTTGATTCGTGCCTACTCAGCTCTTTGTTTATTGCCTCCAGAGGCACATGATCAGTGTATGATAGCAAACATGATCAGCGCATGATCAGTCACATGATCAGCGCCATTAAGTCACGTGATCACTACATGATAGTCATGTGATCAGTCCATGCTCAGTCACGGTATCAGTGCATGATCAGCCACGTGATCAGTGCATGATCTGTCACATGATTAGTGTATGATCATCCACGTGATCAGTGCATGGGCAGTCATGTGATCAGTGCATGATATAGACGTGATCAGTGCATGATCAGTCGTGATCAGTGCATGATAGCCACGTGATCAGTGCATGATCAGTCACCTGATGGGTGTATGATCATTCACGTGACCTGTACATGGTAGCTACATGATCATTGCATGATCAGCCACGTGAGTAGTGCATGATAGCCACGTGATCACTGCATGATCAGTCACGTGATCAGTGCATGATCAGTCATGTGACCAGTACATGGTAGCTGCGTGATCATGGCATGATCAGCCACGTGAGCAGTGCATGATAGCCACGTGATCAGTGCATGATCAGTCACGTGATCAGTGCATGATCAGTCACGTGATCAGTGCATGATCAGCCACGTGATCAGTGCATGATCAGTCACGTGATCAGTGCATGATCAGCCACGTGATCAGTGCATGATCAGTCACGTGATCAGTGCATGATCAGACGTGATCAGTGCATGATCAGTCACGTGATCAGTGCATGATCCACGTGATCAGTGCATGATCAGTCACGTGATCAGTGCATGATCAGTCACGTGACCATGTATACATAGCTCATGATCATTGCATGATCAGCCACGTGATCAGTGCATGATAGCCACGTGATCAGTGCATGATCAGTCACGTGATCAGTGCATGATCAGTCACGTGATCAGTGCATGATCAGCCACGTGATCAGTGCATGATCAGCCACGTGATCAGTGCATGATCAGTCACGTGATCAGTGCATGATCAGCCACGTGATCAGTGCATGATCAGCCACGTGATCAGTGCATGATCAGTTACGTGATCAGTGCATGATCAGCCACGTGATCAGTGCATGGTCAGCACGTGATCAGTGCATGATCAGCCACGTGATCAGTGCATGATAGCCACGTGATCAGTGCATGATCAGTCACGTGATCAGTGCATGATCAGCCACGTGAACAGTGCATGCTCAGTCACGTGATCTGGGCCTGCTGAGCTGCGTGATTACTGTCTGCTCATCTGCTTGACAATTGCCAGCTGAGCTGCATGATTCCTGCCTGATCAGCTGCTTGATTATTGCCAGCTGAGCAGCATGATTCCTCACAGTTCCATGATTATTGCCTGCTGACTGTTTGATTCGTGCCTACTCAGCTCTTTGTTTATTGCCTCCAGAGGCACATGATCAGTGTATGATAGCAAACATGATCAGTGCATGATCAGTCACATGATCAGCGCCATTAAGTCACGTGATCACTACATGATAGTCATGTGATCAGTCCATGCTCAGTCACGGTATCAGTGCATGATCAGCCACGTGATCAGTGCATGATCTGTCACATGATCAGTGTATGATCATCCACGTGATCAGTGCATGGGCAGTCATGTGATCAGTGCATGATATAGACGTGATCAGTGCATGATCAGTCACGTGATCAGTGCATGATAGCCACGTGATCAGTGCATGATCAGTCACCTGATGGGTGTATGATCATTCACGTGACCTGTACATGGTAGCTACATGATCATTGCATGATCAGCCACGTGAGTAGTGCATGATAGCCACGTGATCAGTGCATGATCAGTCACGTGATCAGTGCATGATCAGTCATGTGACCAGTACATGGTAGCTGCGTGATCATGCATGATCAGCCACGTGATCAGTGCATGATAGCCACGTGATCAGTGCATGATCAGTCACGTGATCAGTGCATGATCAGTCACGTGATCAGTGCATGATCAGCCACGTGATCAGTGCATGATAGCCACGTGATCAGTGCATGATCATCACGTGATCAGTGCATGATCAGCCACGTGATCAGTGCATGATCAGTCACGTGATCAGTGCCTGCTGAGCTGCGTGATTACTGTCTGCTCATCTGCTTGACAATTGCCAGCTGAGCTGCACGATTCCTGCCTGATCAGCTGCTTGATCATTGCCAGCTGAGCAGCATGATTCCTCACACCTGTGTTCCATGATTATTGCCTGCTGACTGTTTGATTCGTGCCTACTCAGCTCTTTTATTGCCTCCAGAGGCACATGATCAGTGTATGATAGCAAACATGATCAGTGCATGATCAGTCACATGATCAGTGCATTAAGTCACGTGATCAGTGCATGATAGTCATGTGATCAGTCCATGATCAGTCACGGTATCAGTGCATGATCAGCCACGTGATCAGTGCATGATCAGTCACGTGATCAGTGTATGATCAGCCACGTGATCAGTGCATGATCAGTCACGTGATCAGTGCATGATATAGACGTGATCAGTGCATGATCAGTCACGTGATCAGTGCATGATCAGTCACGTGATCAGTGCATGATCAGTCACGTGACCAGTACATGGTAGCTACATGATCAGTGCATGATCAGCCACGTGATAGTGCATGATAGCCACGTGATCAGTGCATGATCAGTCACGTGATCAGTGCATGATCAGTCACGTGACCAGTACATGGTAGCTGCGTGATCATGGCATGATCAGCCACGTGAGCAGTGCATGATAGCCACGTGATCAGTGCATGATCAGTCACGTGATCAGTGCATGATCAGTCACGTGATCAGTGCATGATCAGCCACGTGATCAGTGCATGATCAGCCACGTGATCAGTGCATGATCAGTCACGTGATCAGTGCATGATCAGCCACGTGATCAGTGCATGATCAGCCACGTGATCAGTGCATGATCAGTTACGTGATCAGTGCATGATCAGTCACGTGATCAGTGCATGGTAGCTACGTGATCAGTGCATGATCAGCCACGTGATCAGTGCATGATAGCCACGTGATCAGTGCATGATCAGCCACGTGATCAGTGCATGATCAGCCACGTGAACAGTGCATGCTCAGTCACGTGATCAGGGCCTGCTGAGCTGCGTGATTACTGTCTGCTCATCTGCTTGACAATTGCCAGCTGAGCTGCACGATTCCTGCCTGCTCAGCTGCTTGATTATTGCCAGCTGAGCAGCATGATTCCTCACACCTGTGTTCCATGATTATTGCCTGCTGACTGTTTGATTCGTGCCTACTCAGCTCTTTGTTTATTGCCTCCAGAGGCACATGATCAGTGTATGATAGCAAACATGATCAGCGCATGATCAGTCACATGATCAGCGCCATTAAGTCACGTGATCACTACATGATAGTCATGTGATCAGTCCATGCTCAGTCACGGTATCAGTGCATGATCAGCCACGTGATCAGTGCATGATCTGTCACAAGATCAGTGTATGATCAGCACGTGATCAGTGCATGGGCAGTCATGTGATCAGTGCATGATATAGACGTGATCAGTGCATGATCAGTCTCGTGATCAGTGCATGATAGCCACGTGATCAGTGCATGATCAGTCACCTGATGGGTGTATGATCATTCACGTGACCTGTACATGGTAGCTACATGATCATTGCATGATCAGCCACGTGAGTAGTGCATGATAGCCACGTGATCAGTGCATGATCAGTCACGTGATCAGTGCATGATCAGTCATGTGACCAGTGCATGGTAGCTGCGTGATCATGCATGATCAGCCACGTGATCAGTGCATGATAGCCACGTGATCAGTGCATGATCAGTCACGTGATCAGTGCATGATCAGTCACGTGATCAGTGCATGATCAGCCACGTGATCAGTGCATGATCAGCCACGTGATCAGTGCATGATCAATTACGTGATCAGTGCATGATCAGTCACGTGATCAGTGCATGGTAGCTACGTGATCATTGCATGATCAGCCACGTGATCAGTGCATGATAGCCACGTGATCAGTGCATGATAGCCACGTGATCAGTGCATGATCAGTCATGTGATACGTGTGTGATCAGCCACGTGATCAGTGCATGATATCCACGTGATCAGTGCATGACAGCCACGTGATCAGTGCATGATAGCACGTGATCAGTGCATGATCAGTCACGTGATACATGTGTGATCAGCCACGTGATCAGTGCATGATGAGCCACGTGATCAGTGCAGGATCAATTACGTGATCAGTGCATGATCAGTCACGTGACCAGTACATGGTTGCTACGTGATCGTTGCATGATCAGCCACGTGAGCAGAGCATGATAGCCACGTGATCAGTGCATGATCAGTCACGTGATCAGTACATGATCAGTCACGTGAACAGTGCATGATCATTTACGTGATCTTTGCATGATCAGTCACGTGACCAGTATATGGTTGCTACGTGATCATTCCATGACGAGCCACGTGAGCAGTGCATGATAGCCACGTGATGTGTGCATGAGTTACGTGAGCAGAGTATGATCAGCCACGTGATCAGTGCATGAGTGCCACGTGATCAGTGCATGATATGTCACGTGACAGGTGTGTGATCAGCCACGTGAACAGTGCATGTTCAGCCACGTGATCAGTGCATGATAGCCACGTGATCAGTGCATGATCAGTTACGTGAGCAGTGTATGATCAGCCACGTGATCAGTGCATGGTCAGACACGTGAACAGTGTATGATCAGCCACGTGATCAGTGCATGATATCCAAGTGATCAGTGCATGATCATCACGTGATCAGTGTATGATCAGCCACGTGAACAGTGCATGCTCAGTCACGTGATCTGGGCCTGCTGAGCTGCGTGATTACTGTCTGCTCATCTGCTTGACAATTGCCAGCTGAGCTGCACGATTCCTGCCTGCTCAGCTGCTTGATTATTGCCAGCTGAGCAGCATGATTCCTCACACCTGAGTTCCATGATTATTGCCTGCTGACTGTTTGATTCGTGCCTACTCAGCTCTTTGTTTATTGCCTCCAGAGGCACATGATCAGTGTATGATAGCAAACATGATCAGCGCATGATCAGTCACATGATCAGCGCCATTAAGTCACGTGATCACTACATGATAGTCATGTGATCAGTCCATGCTCAGTCACGGTATCAGTGCATGATCAGCCACGTGATCAGTGCATGATCTGTCACAAGATTAGTGTATGATCATCCACGTGATCAGTGCATGGGCAGTCATGTGATCAGTGCATGATATAGACGTGATCAGTGCATGATCAGTCTCGTGATCAGTGCATGATAGCCACGTGATCAGTGCATGATCAGTCACCTGATGGGTGTATGATCATTCACGTGACCTGTACATGGTAGCTACATGATCATTGCATGATCAGCCACGTGAGTAGTGCATGATAGCCACGTGATCACTGCATGATCAGTCACGTGATCAGTGCATGATCAGTCATGTGACCAGTACATGGTAGCTGCGTGATCATGGCATGATCAGCCACGTGAGCAGTGCATGATAGCCACGTGATCAGTGCATGATCAGACACGTGATCAGTGCATGATCAGTCACGTGATCAGTGCATGATCAGCCACGTGATCAGTGCATGATCAGCCAAGTGATCAGTGCATGATAGCCACGTGATCAGTGCATGATCAGTCACGTGATCAGTGCATGATCAGTCATGTGATCAGTGTATGATCAGCCACGTGATCAGTGCATGATCAGCCACGTGATCAGTGCATGATCAATTACGTGATCAGTGCATGATCAGTCACGTGACCAGTACATGGTAGCTACGTGATCATTGCATGATCAGCCACGTGATCAGTGCATGATAGCCACGTGATCAGTGCATGATAGCCACGTGATCAGTGCATGATCAGTCATGTGATACGTGTGTGATCAGCCACGTGATCAGTGCATGATATCCACGTGATCAGTGCATGACAGCCACGTGATCAGTGCATGAGAGCCACGGATCAGTGCATGATCAGTCACGTGATACATGTGTGATCAGCCACGTGATCAGTGCATGATGAGCCACGTGATCAGTGCAGGATCAATTACGTGATCAGTGCATGATCAGTCACGTGACCAGTACATGGTTGCTACGTGATCGTTGCATGATCAGCCACGTGAGCAGAGCATGATAGCCACGTGATCAGTGCATGATCAGTCACGTGATCAGTACATGATCAGTCACGTGAACAGTGCATGATCATTTACGTGATCAGTGCATGATCAGTCACGTGACCAGTATATGGTGCTACGTGATCATTCCATGATCAGCCACGTGAGCAGTGCATGATAGCCACGTGATGTGTGCATGAGTTACGTGAGCAGAGTATGATCAGCCACGTGATCAGTGCATGAGTGCCACGTGATCAGTGCATGATATGTCACGTGACAGGTGTGTGATCAGCCACGTGAACAGTGCATGTTCAGCCACGTGATCAGTGCATGATAGCCACGTGATCAGTGCATGATCAGTCACGTGATCAGTGTATGATCAGCCACGTGATCAGTGCATGATATCCACGTGATCAGTGCATGATCATCACGTGATCAGTGTATGATCAGCCACGTGAACAGTGCATGCTCAGTCACGTGATCAGGGCCTGCTGAGCTGCGTGATTACTGTCTGCTCATCTGCTTGACAATTGCCAGCTGAGCTGCACGATTCCTGCCTGCTCAGCTGCTTGATTATTGCCAGCTGAGCAGCATGATTCCTCACACCTGAGTTCCATGATTATTGCCTGCTGACTGTTTGATTCGTGCCTACTCAGCTCTTTGTTTATTGCCTCCAGAGGCACATGATCAGTGTATGATAGCAAACATGATCAGTGCATGATCAGTCACATGATCAGCGCCATTAAGTCACGTGATCACTACATGATAGTCATGTGATCAGTCCATGCTCAGTCACGGTATCAGTGCATGATCAGCCACGTGATCAGTGCATGATCTGTCACAGATTAGTGTATGATCATCCACGTGATCAGTGCATGGGCAGTCATGTGATCAGTGCATGATATAGACGTGATCAGTGCATGATCAGTCTCGTGATCAGTGCATGATAGCCACGTGATCAGTGCATGATCAGTCACCTGATGGGTGTATGATCATTCACGTGACCTGTACATGGTAGCTACATGATCATTGCATGATCAGCCACGTGAGTAGTGCATGATAGCCACGTGATCAGTGCATGATCAGTCACGTGATCAGTGCATGATCAGTCATGTGACCAGTACATGGTAGCTGCGTGATCATGGCATGATCAGCCACGTGAGCAGTGCATGATAGCCACGTGATCAGTGCATGATCAGTCACGTGATCAGTGCATGATCAGTCACGTGATCAGTGCATGATCAGCCACGTGATCAGTGCATGATCAGTCACGTGATCAGTGCATGATCAGCCACGTGATCAGTGCATGATCAGTCACGTGATCAGTGCATGATCAGCCACGTGATCAGTGCATGATCAGCCACGTGATCAGTGCATGATCAGCCACGTGATCAGTGCATGATCAGTCACGTGATCATGTGTGATCAGCCACGTGATCAGTGCATGATGAGCCACGTGATCAGTGCATGATCAATTACGTGATCAGTGCATGATCAGTCACGTGACCAGTACATGGTTGCTACGTGATCGTTGCATGATCAGCCACGTGAGCAGTGCATGATAGCCACGTGATCAGTGCATGATCAGTCACGTGATCAGTACATGATCAGTCACGTGAACAGTGCATGATCATTTACGTGAGTGCATGATCAGTCACGTGACCAGTATATGGTTGCTACGTGATCATTCCATGACGAGCCACGTGAGCAGTGCATGATAGCCACGTGATGTGTGCATGAGTTACGTGAGCAGAGTATGATCAGCCACGTGATCAGTGCATGAGTGCCACGTGATCAGTGCATGATATGTCACGTGACAGGTGTGTGATCAGCCACGTGAACAGTGCATGTTCAGCCACGTGATCAGTGCATGATAGCCACGTGATCAGTGCATGATCAGTTACGTGAGCAGTGTATGATCAGCCACGTGATCAGTGCATGGTCAGACACGTGAACAGTGTATGATCAGCCACGTGATCAGTGCATGATATCCAAGTGATCAGTGCATGATCATCACGTGATCAGTGTATGATCAGCCACGTGAACAGTGCATGCTCAGTCACGTGATCTGGGCCTGCTGAGCTGCGTGATTACTGTCTGCTCATCTGCTTGACAATTGCCAGCTGAGCTGCACGATTCCTGCCTGTCATCTGCTTGACAATTGCCAGCTGTGCTGCGTAATTCCTGCCTGCTCAGCTGCTTGATTATTGCCAGCTGAGCAGCATGATTCCTCACACCTGAGTTCCATGATTATTGCCTGCTGACTGTTGATTCGTGCCTACTCAGCTCTTTGTTTATTGCCTCCAGAGGCACATGATCAGTGTATGATAGCAAACATGATCAGCGCATGATCAGTCACATGATCAGCGCCATTAAGTCACGTGATCACTACATGATAGTCATGTGATCAGTCCATGCTCAGTCACGGTATCAGTGCATGATCAGCCACGTGATCAGTGCATGATCTGTCACATGATTAGTGTATGATCATCCACGTGATCAGTGCATGGGCAGTCATGTGATCAGTGCATGATATAGACGTGATCAGTGCATGATCAGTCTCGTGATCAGTGCATGATAGCCACGTGATCAGTGCATGATCAGTCACCTGATGGGTGTATGATCATTCACGTGACCTGTACATGGTAGCTACATGATCATTGCATGATCAGCCACGTGAGTAGTGCATGATAGCCACGTGATCACTGCATGATCAGTCACGTGATCAGTGCATGATCAGTCATGTGACCAGTACATGGTAGCTGCGTGATCATGGCATGATCAGCCACGTGAGCAGTGCATGATAGCCACGTGATCAGTGCATGATCAGACACGTGATCAGTGCATGATCAGTCACGTGATCAGTGCATGATCAGCCACGTGATCAGTGCATGATCAGCCACGTGATCAGTGTATGTCAGCCACGTGATCAGTGCATGATAGCCACGTGATCAGTGCATGATCAGTCACGTGATCAGTGCATGATCAGTTATGTGATCAGTGTATGATCAGCCACGTGATCAGTGCATGATCAGCCACGTGATCAGTGCATGATCAATTACGTGATCAGTGCATGATCAGTCACGTGACCAGTACATGGTAGCTACGTGATCATTGCATGATCAGCCACGTGATCAGTGCATGATAGCCACGTGATCAGTGCATGATAGCCACGTGATCAGTGCATGATCAGTCATGTGATCGTGTGTGATCAGCCACGTGATCAGTGCATGATATCCACGTGATCAGTGCATGACAGCCACGTGATCAGTGCATGAGAGCCACGTGATCAGTGCATGATCAGTCACGTGATACATGTGTGATCAGCCACGTGATCAGTGCATGATGAGCCACGTGATCAGTGCATGATCAATTACGTGATCAGTGCATGATCAGTCACGTGACCAGTACATGGTTCTACGTGATCGTTGCATGATCAGCCACGTGAGCAGAGCATGATAGCCACGTGATCAGTGCATGATCAGTCACGTGATCAGTACATGATCAGTCACGTGAACAGTGCATGATCATTTACGTGATCAGTGCATGATCAGTCACGTGACCAGTATATGGTTGCTACGTGATCATTCCATGACAGCCACGTGAGCAGTGCATGATAGCCACGTGATGTGTGCATGAGTTACGTGAGCAGAGTATGATCAGCCACGTGATCAGTGCATGAGTGCCACGTGATCAGTGCATGATATGTCACGTGACAGGTGTGTGATCAGCCACGTGAACAGTGCATGTTCAGCCACGTGATCAGTGCATGATAGCCACGTGATCAGTGCATGATCAGTTACGTGAGCAGTGTATGATCAGCCACGTGATCAGTGCATGGTCAGACACGTGAACAGTGTATGATCAGCCACGTGATCAGTGCATGATATCCAAGTGATCAGTGCATGATCATCACGTGATCAGTGTATGATCAGCCACGTGAACAGTGCATGCTCAGTCACGTGATCTGGGCCTGCTGAGCTGCGTGATTACTGTCTGCTCATCTGCTTGACAATTGCCAGCTGAGCTGCACGATTCCTGCCTGTCATCTGCTTGACAATTGCCAGCTGTGCTGCGTAATTCCTGCCTGCTCAGCTGCTTGATTATTGCCAGCTGAGCAGCATGATTCCTCACACCTGAGTTCCATGATTATTGCCTGCTGACTGTTTGATTCGTGCCTACTCAGCTCTTTGTTTATTGCCTCCAGAGGCACATGATCAGTGTATGATAGCAAACATGATCAGCGCATGATCAGTCACATGATCAGCGCCATTAAGTCACGTGATCACTACATGATAGTCATGTGATCAGTCCATGCTCAGTCACGGTATCAGTGCATGATCAGCCACGTGATCAGTGCATGATCTGTCACAAGATTAGTGTATGATCATCCACGTGATCAGTGCATGCAGTCATGTGATCAGTGCATGATATAGACGTGATCAGTGCATGATCAGTCTCGTGATCAGTGCATGATAGCCACGTGATCAGTGCATGATCAGTCACCTGATGGGTGTATGATCATTCACGTGACCTGTACATGGTAGCTACATGATCATTGCATGATCAGCCACGTGAGTAGTGCATGATAGCCACGTGATCACTGCATGATCAGTCACGTGATCAGTGCATGATCAGTCATGTGACCAGTACATGGTAGCTGCGTGATCATGGCATGATCAGCCACGTGAGCAGTGCATGATAGCCACGTGATCAGTGCATGATCACACGAGATCAGTGCATGATCAGTCACGTGATCAGTGCATGATCAGCCACGTGATCAGTGCATGACCAGGCACGTGATCAGTGTATGTGTCAGCCAGTGATCAGTGCATGATAGCCACGTGATCAGTGCATGATCAGTCACGTGATCAGTGCATGATCAGTTATGTGATGTATGATCAGCCACGTGATCAGTGCATGATCAGCCACGTGATCAGTGCATGATCAATTACGTGATCAGTGCATGATCAGTCACGTGATCAGTGCATGGTAGCTACGTGATCAGTGCATGATCAGCCACGTGATCAGTGCATGATAGCCACGTGATCAGTGCATGATAGCCACGTGATCAGTGCATGATCAGTCATGTGATCGTGTGTGATCAGCCACGTGATCAGTGCATGATATCCACGTGATCAGTGCATGACAGCCACGTGATCAGTGCATGAGCCACGTGATCAGTGCATGATCAGTCACGTGATACATGTGTGATCAGCCACGTGATCAGTGCATGATGAGCCACGTGATCAGTGCAGGATCAATTACGTGATCAGTGCATGATCAGTCACGTGACCAGTACATGGTTGCTACGTGATCGTTGCATGATCAGCCACGTGAGCAGAGCATGATAGCCACGTGATCAGTGCATGATCAGTCACGTGATCAGTACATGATCAGTCACGTGAACAGTGCATGATCATTTACGTGATCTTTGCATGATCAGTCACGTGACCAGTATATGGTTGCTACGTGATCATTCCATGACGAGCCACGTGAGCAGTGCATGATAGCCACGTGATGTGTGCATGAGTTACGTGAGCAGAGTATGATCAGCCACGTGATCAGTGCATGAGTGCCACGTGATCAGTGCATGATATGTCACGTGACAGGTGTGTGATCAGCCACGTGAACAGTGCATGTTCAGCCACGTGATCAGTGCATGATAGCCACGTGATCAGTGCATGATCAGTTACGTGAGCAGTGTATGATCAGCCACGTGATCAGTGCATGGTCAGACACGTGAACAGTGTATGATCAGCCACGTGATCAGTGCATGATATCCAAGTGATCAGTGCATGATCATCACGTGATCAGTGTATGATCAGCCACGTGAACAGTGCATGCTCAGTCACGTGATCAGGGCCTGCTGAGCTGCGTGATTACTGTCTGCTCATCTGCTTGACAATTGCCAGCTGAGCTGCACGATTCCTGCCTGTCATCTGCTTGACAATTGCCAGCTGTGCTGCGTAATTCCTGCCTGCTCAGCTGCTTGATTATTGCCAGCTGAGCAGCATGATTCCTCACACCTGAGTTCCATGATTATTGCCTGCTGACTGTTTGATTCGTGCCTACTCAGCTCTTTGTTTATTGCCTCCAGAGGCACATGATCAGTGTATGATAGCAAACATGATCAGCGCATGATCAGTCACATGATCAGCGCCATTAAGTCACGTGATCACTACATGATAGTCATGTGATCAGTCCATGCTCAGTCACGGTATCAGTGCATGATCAGCCACGTGATCAGTGCATGATCTGTCACAAGATTAGTGTATGATCATCCACGTGATCAGTGCATGGGCAGTCATGTGATCAGTGCATGATATAGACGTGATCAGTGCATGATCAGTCTCGTGATCAGTGCATGATAGCCACGTGATCAGTGCATGATCAGTCACCTGATGGGTGTATGATCATTCACGTGACCTGTACATGGTAGCTACATGATCATTGCATGATCAGCCACGTGAGTAGTGCATGATAGCCACGTGATCAGTGCATGATCAGTCACGTGATCAGTGCATGATCAGTCATGTGACCAGTACATGGTAGCTGCGTGATCATGCATGATCAGCCACGTGAGCAGTGCATGATAGCCACGTGATCAGTGCATGATCAGACACGTGATCAGTGCATGATCAGTCACGTGATCAGTGCATGATCAGCCACGTGATCAGTGCATGATCAGTCACGTGATCAGTGTATGATCAGCCACGTGATCAGTGCATGACAGTCATGTGATCAGTGCATGATATAGACGTGATCAGTGCATGATCAGTCACGTGATCAGTGCATGATAGCCACGTGATCAGTGCATGATCAGTCACGTGATCAGTGCATGATCATTCACGTGACCAGTACATGTAGCACATGATCATTGCATGATCAGCCACGTGATCAGTGCATGATAGCCACGTGATCAGTGCATGATCAGTCACGTGATCAGTGCATGATCAGTCATGTGATCAGTGCATGATAGCTGCGTGATCATGCATGATCAGCCACGTGATCAGTGCATGATAGCCACGTGATCAGTGCATGATCAGTCACGTGATCAGTGCATGATCAGTCACGTGATCAGTGCATGATCAGCCACGTGATCAGTGCATGATCAGGCACGTGATCAGTGCATGATCAGCCACGTGATCAGTGCATGATAGCCACGTGATCAGTGCATGATCAGTCACGTGATCAGTGCATGATCAGTTACGTGATCAGTGTATGATCAGCCACGTGATCAGTGCATGATCAGCCACGTGATCAGTGCATGATCAATTACGTGATCAGTGCATGATCAGTCACGTGATCAGTACATGGTAGCTACGTGATCATTGCATGATCAGCCACGTGATCAGTGCATGATAGCCACGTGATCAGTGCATGATAGCCACGTGATCAGTGCATGATCAGTCATGTGATACGTGTGTGATCAGCCACGTGATCAGTGCATGATATCCACGTGATCAGTGCATGACAGCCACGTGATCAGTGCATGATAGCCACGTGATCAGTGCATGATCAGTCACGTGATACATGTGTGATCAGCCACGTGATCAGTGCATGATGAGCCACGTGATCAGTGCAGGATCAATTACGTGATCAGTGCATGATCAGTCACGTGACCAGTACATGGTTGCTACGTGATCGTTGCATGATCAGCCACGTGAGCAGTGCATGATAGCCACGTGATCAGTGCATGATCAGTCACGTGATCAGTGCATGATCATTTACGTGATCAGTGCATGATCAGTCACGTGACCAGTATATGGTTGCTACGTGATCATTCCATGACGAGCCACGTGAGCAGTGCATGATAGCCACGTGATGTGTGCATGAGTTACGTGAGCAGAGTATGATCAGCCACGTGATCAGTGCATGAGTGCCACGTGATCAGTGCATGATGTCACGTGACAGGTGTGTGATCAGCCACGTGAACAGTGCATGTTCAGCCACGTGATCAGTGCATGATAGCCACGTGATCAGTGCATGATCAGTTACGTGAGCAGTGTATGATCAGCCACGTGATCAGTGCATGGTCAGACACGTGAACAGTGTATGATCAGCCACGTGATCAGTGCATGATATCCAAGTGATCAGTGCATGATCATCACGTGATCAGTGTATGATCAGCCACGTGAACAGTGCATGCTCAGTCACGTGATCTGGGCCTGCTGAGCTGCGTGATTACTGTCTGCTCATCTGCTTGACAATTGCCAGCTGAGCTGCACGATTCCTGCCTGTCATCTGCTTGACAATTGCCAGCTGTGCTGCGTAATTCCTGCCTGCTCAGCTGCTTGATTATTGCCAGCTGAGCAGCATGATTCCTCACACCTGAGTTCCATGATTATTGCCTGCTGACTGTTTGATTCGTGCCTACTCAGCTCTTTGTTTATTGCCTCCAGAGGCACATGATCAGTGTATGATAGCAAACATGATCAGCGCATGATCAGTCACATGATCAGCGCCATTAAGTCACGTGATCACTACATGATAGTCATGTGATCAGTCCATGCTCAGTCACGGTATCAGTGCATGATCAGCCACGTGATCAGTGCATGATCTGTCACAAGATTAGTGTATGATCATCCACGTGATCAGTGCATGGGCAGTCATGTGATCAGTGCATGATATAGACGTGATCAGTGCATGATCAGTCTCGTGATCAGTGCATGATAGCCACGTGATCAGTGCATGATCAGTCACCTGATGGGTGTATGATCATTCACGTGACCTGTACATGGTAGCTACATGATCATTGCATGATCAGCCACGTGAGTAGTGCATGATAGCCACGTGATCAGTGCATGATCAGTCACGTGATCAGTGCATGATCAGTCATGTGACCAGTACATGGTAGCTGCGTGATCATGGCATGATCAGCCACGTGAGCAGTGCATGATAGCCACGTGATCAGTGCATGATCAGTCACGTGATCAGTGCATGATCAGTCACGTGATCAGTGCATGATCAGCCACGTGATCAGTGCATGATCAGTCACGTGATCAGTGCATGATCAGCCACGTGATCAGTGCATGATCAGTCACGTGATCAGTGTATGATCAGCAAGTGATCAGTGCATGATAGCCACGTGATCAGTGCATGATCAGTCACGTGATCAGTGCATGATCAGTCACGTGATCAGTGTATGATCAGCCACGTGATCAGTGCATGATCAGCCACGTGATCAGTGCATGATCAATTACGTGATCAGTGCATGATCAGTCACGTGACCAGTACATGGTAGCTACGTGATCATTGCATGATCAGCCACGTGATCAGTGCATGATAGCCACGTGATCAGTGCATGATAGCCACGTGATCAGTGCATGATCAGTCATGTGATACGTGTGTGATCAGCCACGTGATCAGTGCATGATATCCACGTGATCAGTGCATGACAGCCACGTGATCAGTGCATGATAGCCACGTGATCAGTGCATGATCAGTCACGTGATACATGTGTGATCAGCCACGTGATCAGTGCATGATGAGCCACGTGATCAGTGCAGGATCAATTACGTGATCAGTGCATGATCAGTCACGTGACCAGTACATGGTTGCTACGTGATCGTTGCATGATCAGCCACGTGAGCAGTGCATGATAGCCACGTGATCAGTGCATGATCAGTCACGTGATCAGTACATGATCAGTCACGTGAACAGTGCATGATCATTTACGTGATCTTTGCATGATCAGTCACGTGACCAGTATATGGTTGCTACGTGATCATTCCATGACGAGCCACGTGAGCAGTGCATGATAGCCACGTGATGTGTGCATGAGTTACGTGAGCAGAGTATGATCAGCCACGTGATCAGTGCATGAGTGCCACGTGATCAGTGCATGATATGTCACGTGACAGGTGTGTGATCAGCCACGTGAACAGTGCATGTTCAGCCACGTGATCAGTGCATGATAGCCACGTGATCAGTGCATGATCAGTTACGTGAGCAGTGTATGATCAGCCACGTGATCAGTGCATGGTCAGACACGTGAACAGTGTATGATCAGCCACGTGATCAGTGCATGATATCCAAGTGATCAGTGCATGATCATCACGTGATCAGTGTATGATCAGCCACGTGAACAGTGCATGCTCAGTCACGTGATCTGGGCCTGCTGAGCTGCGTGATTACTGTCTGCTCATCTGCTTGACAATTGCCAGCTGAGCTGCACGATTCCTGCCTGTCATCTGCTTGACAATTGCCAGCTGTGCTGCGTAATTCCTGCCTGCTCAGCTGCTTGATTATTGCCAGCTGAGCAGCATGATTCCTCACACCTGAGTTCCATGATTATTGCCTGCTGACTGTTTGATTCGTGCCTACTCAGCTCTTTGTTTATTGCCTCCAGAGGCACATGATCAGTGTATGATAGCAAACATGATCAGCGCATGATCAGTCACATGATCAGCGCCATTAAGTCACGTGATCACTACATGATAGTCATGTGATCAGTCCATGCTCAGTCACGGTATCAGTGCATGATCAGCCACGTGATCAGTGCATGATCTGTCACAAGATTAGTGTATGATCATCCACGTGATCAGTGCATGGGCAGTCATGTGATCAGTGCATGATATAGACGTGATCAGTGCATGATCAGTCTCGTGATCAGTGCATGATAGCCACGTGATCAGTGCATGATCAGTCACCTGATGGGTGTATGATCATTCACGTGACCTGTACATGGTAGCTACATGATCATTGCATGATCAGCCACGTGAGTAGTGCATGATAGCCACGTGATCAGTGCATGATCAGTCACGTGATCAGTGCATGATCAGTCATGTGACCAGTACATGGTAGCTGCGTGATCATGGCATGATCAGCCACGTGAGCAGTGCATGATAGCCACGTGATCAGTGCATGATCAGACACGTGATCAGTGCATGATCAGTCACGTGATCAGTGCATGATCAGCCACGTGATCAGTGCATGATCAGCCACGTGATCAGTGCATGATCAGCCACGTGATCAGTGCATGATCAGCCACGTGATCAGTGCATGATCAGCCACGTGATCAGTGCATGATCAGTTACGTGATCAGTGCATGATCAGCCACGTGATCAGTGCATGATCAGCCACGTGATCAGTGCATGATCAGCCACGTGATCAGTGCATGATAGCCACGTGATCAGTGCATGATCAGTCACGTGATCAGTGTATGATCAGCCACGTGAACAGTGCATGCTCAGTCACGTGATCAGGGCCTGCTGAGCTGCGTGATTACTGTCTGCTCATCTGCTTGACAATTGCCAGCTGAGCTGCACGATTCCTGCATGCTCAGCTGCTAGGTGTACCAGCTGAGCAGCATGATTCCTCACACCTGAGTTCCATGATTATTGCCTGCTGACTGTTTGATTCGTGCCTACTCAGCTCTTTGTTTATTGCCTCCAGAGGCACATGATCAGTGTATGATAGCAAACATGATCAGTGCATGATCAGTCACATGATCAGTGCCATTAAGTCACGTGATCAGTGCATGATAGTCATGTGATCAGTCCATGCTCAGTCACGTGATCAGTGCATGATCAGCCACGTGATCAGTGCATGATCTGTCACATGATCAGTGTATGATCATGCATGATCAGTGCATGATCAGATGTGATCAGTGCATGATATAGACGTGATCAGTGCATGATCAGTCACGTGATCAGTGCATGATAGCC
Source organism: Bos javanicus (assembly GCF_032452875.1). Taxonomy (NCBI): domain Eukaryota; kingdom Metazoa; phylum Chordata; class Mammalia; order Artiodactyla; family Bovidae; genus Bos; species Bos javanicus. Next base: position 28,939 of record NW_026894729.1, on the reverse strand, counting down.
ACGTGATCAGTGCATGATCAGTCACCTGATGGGTGTATGATCATTCACGTGACCTGTACATGGTAGCTACATGATCATTGCATGATCAGCCACGTGAGTAGTGCATGATAGCCACGTGATCAGTGCATGATCAGTCACGTGATCAGTGCATGATCAGTCATGTGATCAGTGCATGATAGCTGCGTGATCAGTGCATGATCAGCCACGTGATCAGTGCATGATAGCCACGTGATCAGTGCATGATCAGTCACGTGATCAGTGCATGATCACACGTGATCAGTGCATGATCAGCCACGTGATCAGTGCATGATCAGCCACGTGATCAGTGCATGATCAGTCACGTGATCAGTGCATGATCAGCACACGTGATCAGTGCATGCTCAGTCACGTGATCAGTGCATGCTGAGCCGTGATTACTGTCTGCTCATCTGCTTGACAATTGCCAGCTGAGCTGCGATTCCTGCCTGCTCAGCTGCTTGATTATTGCCAGCTGAGCAGCATGATTCCTCACACCTGTGTTCCATGATTATTGCCTGCTGACTGTTTGATTCGTGCCTACTCAGCTCTTTGTTTATTGCCTCCAGAGGCACATGATCAGTGTATGATAGCAAACATGATCAGCGCATGATCAGTCACATGATCAGTGCCATTAAGTCACGTGATCAGTACATGATAGTCATGTGATCAGTCCATGCTCAGTCACGGTATCAGTGCATGATCAGCCACGTGATCAGTGCATGATCTGTCACGTGATCAGTGCATGATCATCCACGTGATCAGTGCATGACAGTCATGTGATCAGTGCATGATATAGACGTGATCAGTGCATGATCAGTCACGTGATCAGTGCATGATAGCCACGTGATCAGTGCATGATCAGTCACCTGATGGGTGCATGATCATTCACGTGACCTGTACATGGTAGCTACATGATCATTGCATGATCAGCCACGTGAGTAGTGCATGATAGCCACGTGATCAGTGCATGATCAGTCACGTGATCAGTGCATGATCAGTCATGTGATCAGTGCATGATAGCCGTGATCAGTGCATGATCAGCCACGTGATCAGTGCATGATAGCCACGTGATCAGTGCATGATCAGACGTGATCAGTGCATGATCAGTACGTGATCAGTGCATGATCAGCCACGTGATCAGTGCATGATCAGCCACGTGATCAGTGCATGATCAATTCGTGATCAGTGCATGATCAGTCCGTGATCAGTACATGTAGCTCGTGATCATTGCATGATCAGCCACGTGATCAGTGCATGATAGCCACGTGATCAGTGCATGATCAGCCACGTGATCAGTGCATGATCAGTCACGTGATCAGTGTGATCCACGTGATCAGTGCATGATATCCACGTGATCAGTGCATGACAGCCACGTGATCAGTGCATGATAGCCACGTGATCAGTGCATGATCAGTCACGTGATCAGTGTGATCAGCCACGTGATCAGTGCATGATCAGCCACGTGATCAGTACATGGTTGCTACGTGATCAGTGCATGATCAGCCACGTGAGCAGTGCATGATAGCCACGTGATCAGTGCATGATCAGTCACGTGATCAGTGCATGATCAGTCACGTGACAGTGCATGATCATTTCGTGATCAGTGCATGATCAGTCACGTGACCAGTATATGGTTGCTACGTGATCATTCCATGACGAGCCACGTGAGCAGTGCATGATAGCCACGTGATGTGTGCATGATCGTGAGCAGAGTATGATCAGCCACGTGATCAGTGCATGAGTGCCACGTGATCAGTGCATGATATGTCACGTGACAGGTGTGTGATCAGCCACGTGAACAGTGCATGTTCAGCCACGTGATCAGTGCATGATAGCCACGTGATCAGTGCATGATCAGTTACGTGAGCAGTGTATGATCAGCCACGTGATCAGTGCATGGTCAGACACGTGAACAGTGTATGATCAGCCACGTGATCAGTGCATGATATCCAAGTGATCAGTGCATGATCATCACGTGATCAGTGTATGATCAGCCACGTGAACAGTGCATGCTCAGTCACGTGATCTGGGCCTGCTGAGCTGCGTGATTACTGTCTGCTCATCTGCTTGACAATTGCCAGCTGAGCTGCACGATTCCTGCCTGTCATCTGCTTGACAATTGCCAGCTGTGCTGCGTAATTCCTGCCTGCTCAGCTGCTTGATTATTGCCAGCTGAGCAGCATGATTCCTCACACCTGAGTTCCATGATTATTGCCTGCTGACTGTTTGATTCGTGCCTACTCAGCTCTTTGTTTATTGCCTCCAGAGGCACATGATCAGTGTATGATAGCAAACATGATCAGCGCATGATCAGTCACATGATCAGCGCCATTAAGTCACGTGATCACTACATGATAGTCATGTGATCAGTCCATGCTCAGTCACGGTATCAGTGCATGATCAGCCACGTGATCAGTGCATGATCTGTCACAGATTAGTGTATGATCATCCACGTGATCAGTGCATGGCAGTCATGTGATCAGTGCATGATATAGACGTGATCAGTGCATGATCAGTCTCGTGATCAGTGCATGATAGCCACGTGATCAGTGCATGATCAGTCACCTGATGGGTGTATGATCATTCACGTGACCTGTACATGGTAGCTACATGATCATTGCATGATCAGCCACGTGAGTAGTGCATGATAGCCACGTGATCAGTGCATGATCAGTCACGTGATCAGTGCATGATCAGTCATGTGACCAGTACATGGTAGCTGCGTGATCATGGCATGATCAGCCACGTGAGCAGTGCATGATAGCCACGTGATCAGTGCATGATCAGTCACGTGATCAGTGCATGATCAGTCACGTGATCAGTGCATGATCAGCCACGTGATCAGTGCATGATCAGTCACGTGATCAGTGCATGATCAGCACGTGATCAGTGCATGATCAGTCACGTGATCAGTGCATGATCAGCCACGTGATCAGTGCATGATCAGCCACGTGATCAGTGCATGATCAGTTACGTGATCAGTGCATGATCAGTCACGTGATCAGTGCATGATCAGCCACGTGATCAGTGCATGATCAGCCACGTGATCAGTGCATTCAATTGCGTGATCAGTGCATGATCAGCCACGTGATCAGTGCATGATCAGCTACGTGATCAGTGCATGATCAGCCACGTGATCAGTGCATGATATACGTGATCAGTGCATGACAGCCACGTGATCAGTGCATGATAGCCACGTGATCAGTGCATGATCAGTCACGTGATCATGTGATCAGCCACGTGATCAGTGCATGATGAGCCACGTGATCAGTGCATGATCAATTACGTGATCAGTGCATGATCAGTCACGTGACCAGTACATGGTTGCCGTGATCAGTGCATGATCAGCCACGTGAGCAGTGCATGATAGCCACGTGATCAGTGCATGATCAGTCACGTGATCAGTGCATGATCAGTCACGTGAACAGTGCATGATCATTTACGTGATCAGTGCATGATCAGTCACGTGACCAGTATATGGTTGCTACGTGATCATTCCATGATCAGCCACGTGAGCAGTGCATGATAGCCACGTGATGTGTGCATGAGTTACGTGAGCAGAGTATGATCAGCCACGTGATCAGTGCATGAGTGCCACGTGATCAGTGCATGATATGTCACGTGACAGGTGTGTGATCAGCCACGTGAACAGTGCATGTTCAGCCACGTGATCAGTGCATGATAGCCACGTGATCAGTGCATGATCAGTTCGTGAGCAGTGTATGATCAGCCACGTGATCAGTGCATGGTCAGACGCGTGAACAGTGTATGATCAGCCACGTGATCAGTGCATGATATCCAAGTGATCAGTGCATGATCATCACGTGATCAGTGTATGATCAGCCACGTGAACAGTGCATGCTCAGTCACGTGATCAGGGCCTGCTGAGCTGCGTGATTACTGTCTGCTCATCTGCTTGACAATTGCCAGCTGAGCTGCACGATTCCTGCCTGTCATCTGCTTGACAATTGCCAGCTGTGCTGCGTAATTCCTGCCTGCTCAGCTGCTTGATTATTGCCAGCTGAGCAGCATGATTCCTCACACCTGAGTTCCATGATTATTGCCTGCTGACTGTTGATTCGTGCCTACTCAGCTCTTTGTTTATTGCCTCCAGAGGCACATGATCAGTGTATGATAGCAAACATGATCAGCATGATCAGTCACATGATCAGCGCCATTAAGTCACGTGATCACTACATGATAGTCATGTGATCAGTCCATGCTCAGTCACGGTATCAGTGCATGATCAGCCACGTGATCAGTGCATGATCTGTCACATGATTAGTGTATGATCATCCACGTGATCAGTGCATGGGCAGTCATGTGATCAGTGCATGATATAGACGTGATCAGTGCATGATCAGTCACGTGATCAGTGCATGATAGCCACGTGATCAGTGCATGATCAGTCACCTGATGGGTGTATGATCATTCACGTGACCAGTACATGGTAGCTACATGATCATTGCATGATCAGCCACGTGAGTAGTGCATGATAGCCACGTGATCAGTGCATGATCAGTCACGTGATCAGTGCATGATCAGTCATGTGACCAGTACATGTGCTGCGTGATCATGGCATGATCAGCCACGTGAGCAGTGCATGATAGCCACGTGATCAGTGCATGATCAGACGTGATCAGTGCATGATCAGTCACGTGATCAGTGCATGATCAGCCACGTGATCAGTGCATGATCAGGCACGTGATCAGTGCATGATCAGCCACGTGATCAGTGCATGATCAGCCACGTGATCAGTGCATGATCAGCCATGATCAGTGCATGATCAGTTACGTGATCAGTGCATGATCAGCCACGTGATCAGTGCATGATCAGCCACGTGATCAGTGCATGATCAGCCACGTGATCAGTGCATGATCAGCCACGTGATCAGTGCATGATCAGCCACGTGATCAGTGCATGATCAGCCACGTGAACAGTGCATGCTCAGTCACGTGATCTGGGCCTGCTGAGCTGCGTGATTCACTGTCTGCTCATCTGCTTGACAATTGCCAGCTGAGCTGCACGATTCCTGCATGCTCAGCTGCTTGATTATTGCCAGCTGAGCAGCATGATTCTGCTCACACCTGAGTTCCATGATTATTGCCTGCTGACTGTTTGATTGATGACTCAGCTCTTTGTTTATTGCCTCCAGAGGCACATGATCAGTGTATGATAGCAAACATGATCAGTGCATGATCAGTCACATGATCAGTGCATTAAGTCACGTGATCACTACATGATAGTCATGTGATCAGTCCATGCTCAGTCACGGTATCAGTGCATGATCAGCCACGTGATCAGTGCATGATCAGTCACATGATCAGTGTATGATCAGCCACGTGATCAGTGCATGGGCAGTCATGTGATCAGTGCATGATATAGGCGTGATCAGTGCATGATCAGTCACGTGATCAGTGCATGATAGCCACGTGATCAGTGCATGATCAGTCACGTGATGGGTGTATGATCAGTCACGTGACCAGTACATGGTAGCTACATGATCATTGCATGATCAGCCACGTGACAGTGCATGATAGCCACGTGATCAGTGCATGATCAGCCACGTGATCAGTGCATGATCAGTCACGTGACCAGTACATGATAGCTGCGTGATCAGTGCATGATCAGCCACGTGATCAGTGCATGATAGCCACGTGATCAGTGCATGATCAGTCACGTGATCAGTGCATGATCAGCACGTGATCAGTGCATGATCAGCCACGTGATCAGTGCATGATCAGCCACGTGATCAGTGCATGATCAGCCACGTGATCAGTGCATGATCAGCCACGTGATCAGTGCATGATCAGTCACGTGATCAGTGCATGATGAGCTGCGATCACTGTCTGATCATCTGCTTGACAGTGCCATGTCTGCTTCACGATTCAGTGCTCAGCTGCTTGATTGTGCCAGCTGAGCAGCATGATTCACTCCACCTGTGCAGTGATTATGCCTGCTGACTGTTTGATCGTGCCTACTCAGCTCTTTGTTTATTGCCTCCAGAGGCACATGATCAGTGTATGATAGCAAACATGATCAGTGCATGATCAGTCACATGATCAGCGCATTAAGTCACGTGATCACTGCATGATAGTCATGTGATCAGTCATGCTCAGTCACGGTATCAGTGCATGATCAGCCACGTGATCAGTGCATGATCTGTCACGTGATTAGTGTATGATCATCCACGTGATCAGTGCATGGCAGTCATGTGATCAGTGCATGATATAGGCGTGAACAGTGCATGATCAGTCACGTGATCAGTGCATGATAGCCACGTGATCAGTGCATGATCAGTCACGTGATGGGTGTATGATCAGTCACGTGACCTGTACATGGTAGCTACATGATCATTGCATGATCAGCCACGTGATAGTGCATGATAGCCACGTGATCAGTGCATGATCAGTCACGTGATCAGTGCATGATCAGTCATGTGACCAGTGCATGGTAGCTGCGTGATCATGGCATGATCAGCCACGTGATCAGTGCATGATAGCCACGTGATCAGTGCATGATCAGTCACGTGATCAGTGCATGATCAGTCACGTGATCAGTGCATGATCAGCCACGTGATCAGTGCATGATCAGCCACGTGATCAGTGCATGATCAATTACGTGATCAGTGCATGATCAGTTACGTGATCAGTGCATGGTAGCTACGTGATCAGTGCATGATCAGCCACGTGATCAGTGCATGATCAGCCACGTGATCAGTGCATGATCAGCCACGTGATCAGTGCATGATCAGTCACGTGATCGTGTGTGATCAGCCACGTGATCAGTGCATGATATCCACGTGATCAGTGCATGAGACACGTGATCAGTGCATGATAGCCACGTGATCAGTGCATGATCAGTCACGTGATCAGTGTGATCAGCCACGTGATCAGTGCATGATCAGTCACGTGATCAGTACATGGTTGCTACGTGATCGTTGCATGATCAGCCACGTGAGCAGTGCATGATAGCCACGTGATCAGTGCATGATCAGTCACGTGATCAGTACATGATCAGTCACGTGAACAGTGCATGATCATTTACGTGATCTGTGCATGATCAGTCACGTGACCAGTATATGGTTGCTACGTGATCAATCCATGACGAACCACGTGAGCAGTGCATGATAGCCACGTGATGTGTGCATGAGTTACGTGAGCAGAGTATGATCAGCCACGTGATCAGTGCATGAGTGCCACGTGATCAGTGCATGATATGTCGCGTGACAGGTGTGTGATCAGCCACGTGAACAGTGCATGTTCAGCCACGTGATCAGTGCATGATAGCCACGTGATCAGTGCATGATCAGTTACGTGAGCAGTGTATGATCAGCCACGTGATCAGTGCATGGTCAGACACGTGAACAGTGTATGATCAGCCACGTGATCAGTGCATGATATCAAGTGATCAGTGCATGATCATCACGTGATCAGTGTATGATCAGCCACGTGAACAGTGCATGCTCAGTCACGTGATCTGGGCCTGCTGAGCTGCGTGATTGTCTGCTCATCTGCTTGACAATTGCCAGCTGAGCTGCACGATTCCTGCCTGTCATCTGCTTGACAATTGCCAGCTGTGCTGCGTACCTGCCTGCTCAGCTGCTTGATTATTGCCAGCTGAGCAGCATGATTCCTCACACCTGAGTTCCATGATTATTGCCTGCTGACTGTTTGATTCGTACCTACTCAGCTCTTTGTTTATTGCCTCCAGAGGCACATGATCAGTGTATGATAGCAAACATGATCAGCGCATGATCAGTCACATGATCAGCGCCATTAAGTCACGTGATCACTACATGATAGTCATGTGATCAGTCCATGCTCAGTCACGGTATCAGTGCATGATCAGCCACGTGATCAGTGCATGATCTGTCACAAGATTAGTGTATGATCATCCACGTGATCGGTGCACGGGCAGTCATGTGATCAGTGCAGGATATAGACGTGATCAGTGCATGATCAGTCAGTGATCAGTGCATGATAGCCACGTGATCAGTGCATGATCAGTCACCTGATGGGTGTATGATCATTCACGTGACCAGTACATGGTAGCTACATGATCATTGCATGATCAGCCACGTGAGTAGTTCATGATAGCCGTGATCACTGCATGATCAGTCACGTGATCAGTGCATGATCAGTCAAGTGACCAGTACATGGTAGCTGCGTGATCATGGCATGATCAGCCACGTGAGCAGTGCATGATAGCCACGTGATCAGTGCATGATCAGACACGTGATCAGTGCATGATCAGTCACGTGATCAGTGCATGATCAGCCACGTGATCAGTGCATGATCAGTCACGTGATCAGTGCATGATCAGCCACGTGATCAGTGCATGATCAGGCACGTGATCAGTGCATGATCAGCCACGTGATCAGTGCATGATCAGCCACGTGATCAGTGCATGATCAGTCACGTGATCAGTGCATGATCAGTTACGTGATCAGTGCATGATCAGCCACGTGATCAGTGCATGATCAGCCACGTGATCAGTGCATGATCAGCCACGTGATCAGTGCATGATCAGTTACGTGATCAGTACATGATAGCTATGTGATCAGTGCATGATCAGCCACGTGATCAGTGCATGATAGCCACGTGATCAGTGCATGATCAGCCACGTGATCAGTGCATGAGAGCCACGTGATCAGTGCATGATCAGTCACGTGATACATGTGTGATCAGCCACGTGATCAGTGCATGATGAGCCACGTGATCAGTGCAGATCAATACGTGATCAGTGCATGATCAGTCACGTGACCAGTACATGGTTGCTCGTGATCGTTGCATGATCAGCCACGTGAGCAGTGCATGATAGCCACGTGATCAGTGCATGATCAGTCACGTGATCAGTACATGATCAGTCACGTGAACAGTGCATGATCATTTACGTGATCTTTGCATGATCAGTCACGTGACCAGTATATGGTTGCTACGTGATCATTCCATGACGAGCCACGTGAGCAGTGCATGATAGCCACGTGATGTGTGCATGAGTTACGTGAGCAGAGTATGATCAGCCACGTGATCAGTGCATGAGTGCCACGTGATCAGTGCATGATATGTCACGTGACAGGTGTGTGATCAGCCACGTGAACAGTGCATGTTCAGCCACGTGATCAGTGCATGATAGCCACGTGATCAGTGCATGATCAGTTACGTGAGCAGTGTATGATCAGCCACGTGATCAGTGCATGGTCAGACACGTGAACAGTGTATGATCAGCCACGTGATCAGTGCATGATATCCAAGTGATCAGTGCATGATCATCACGTGATCAGTGTATGATCAGCCACGTGAACAGTGCATGCTCAGTCACGTGATCTGGGCCTGCTGAGCTGCGTGATTACTGTCTGCTCATCTGCTTGACAATTGCCAGCTGAGCTGCACGATTCCTGCCTGTCATCTGCTTGACAATTGCCAGCTGTGCTGCGTAATTCCAGCCTGCTCAGCTGCTTGATTATTGCCAGCTGAGCAGCATGATTCCTCACACCTGAGTTCCATGATTATTGCCTGCTGACTGTTGATTCGTGCCTACTCAGCTCTTTGTTTATTGCCTCCAGAGGCACATGATCAGTGTATGATAGCAAACATGATCAGCGCATGATCAGTCACATGATCAGCGCCATTAAGTCACGTGATCACTACATGATAGTCATGTGATCAGTCCATGCTCAGTCACGGTATCAGTGCATGATCAGCCACGTGATCAGTGCATGATCTGTCACATGATTAGTGTATGATCATCCACGTGATCGGTGCATGGGCAGTCATGTGATCAGTGCATGATATAGGCGTGAACAGTGCATGATCAGTCGTGATCAGTGCATGATAGCCACGTGATCAGTGCATGATCAGTCACCTGATGGGTGTATGATCATTCACGTGACCTGTACATGGTAGCTACATGATCATTGCATGATCAGCCACGTGAGTAGTGCATGATAGCCACGTGATCAGTGCATGATCAGTCACGTGATCAGTGCATGATCAGTCATGTGACCAGTACATGGTAGCTGCGTGATCATGCATGATCAGCCACGTGAGCAGTGCATGATAGCCACGTGATCAGTGCATGATCAGACGTGATCAGTGCATGATCAGTCACGTGATCAGTGCATGATCAGCCACGTGATCAGTGCATGATCAGCACGTGATCAGTGTATGATCAGCCACGTGATCAGTGCATGATAGCCACGTGATCAGTGCATGATCAGTCACGTGATCAGTGCATGATCAGTTACGTGATCAGTGCATGATCAGCCACGTGATCAGTGCATGATCAGCCACGTGATCAGTGCATGATCAATTACGTGATCAGTGCATGATCAGTCACGTGATCAGTGCATGGTAGCTACGTGATCATTGCATGATCAGCCACGTGATCAGTGCATGATAGCCACGTGATCAGTGCATGATAGCCACGTGATCAGTGCATGATCAGTCATGTGATACGTGTGTGATCAGCCACGTGATCAGTGCATGATATCCGCGTGATCAGTGCATGACAGCCACGTGATCAGTGCATGATAGCCACGTGATCAGTGCATGATCAGTCACGTGATCATGTGTGATCAGCCACGTGATCAGTGCATGATGAGCCACGTGATCAGTGCAGGATCAATTACGTGATCAGTGCATGATCAGTCACGTGACCAGTACATGGTTGCTACGTGATCGTTGCATGATCAGCCACGTGAGCAGTGCATGATAGCCACGTGATCAGTGCATGATCAGTCACGTGATCAGTACATGATCAGTCACGTGAACAGTGCATGATCATTTACGTGATCTGTGCATGATCAGTCACGTGACCAGTATATGGTTGCTACGTGATCATTCCATGACGAGCCACGTGAGCAGTGCATGATAGCCACGTGATGTGTGCATGAGTTACGTGAGCAGAGTATGATCAGCCACGTGATCAGTGCATGAGTGCCACGTGATCAGTGCATGATATGTCACGTGACAGGTGTGTGATCAGCCACGTGAACGGTGCATGTTCAGCCACGTGATCAGTGCATGATAGCCACGTGATCAGTGCATGATCAGTTACGTGAGCAGTGTATGATCAGCCACGTGATCAGTGCATGGTCAGACACGTGAACAGTGTATGATCAGCCACGTGATCAGTGCATGATATCCAAGTGATCAGTGCATGATCATCACGTGATCAGTGTATGATCAGCCACGTGAACAGTGCATGCTCAGTCACGTGATCAGGGCCTGCTGAGCTGCGTGATTACTGTCTGCTCATCTGCTTGACAATTGCCAGCTGAGCTGCACGATTCCTGCCTGTCATCTGCTTGACAATTGCCAGCTGTGCTCGTAATTCCTGCCTGCTCAGCTGCTTGATTATTGCCAGCTGAGCAGCATGATTCCTCACACCTGAGTTCCATGATTATTGCCTGCTGACTGTTTGATTCGTGCCTACTCAGCTCTTTGTTTATTGCCTCCAGAGGCACATGATCAGTGTATGATAGCAAACATGATCAGCGCATGATCAGTCACATGATCAGCGCCATTAAGTCACGTGATCACTACATGATAGTCATGTGATCAGTCCATGCTCAGTCACGGTATCAGTGCATGATCAGCCACGTGATCAGTGCATGATCTGTCACATGATTAGTGTATGATCATCCACGTGATCAGTGCATGGGCAGTCATGTGATCAGTGCATGATATAGGCGTGAACAGTGCATGATCAGTCACGTGATCAGTGCATGATAGCCACGTGATCAGTGCATGATCAGTCACCTGATGGGTGTATGATCATTCACGTGACCTGTACATGGTAGCTACATGATCATTGCATGATCAGCCACGTGAGTAGTGCATGATAGCCACGTGATCAGTGCATGATCAGTCACGTGATCAGTGCATGATCAGTCATGTGACCAGTACATGGTAGCTGCGTGATCATGGCATGATCAGCCACGTGAGCAGTGCATGATAGCCACGTGATCAGTGCATGATCAGACGTGATCAGTGCATGATCAGTCACGTGATCAGTGCATGATCAGCCACGTGATCAGTGCATGACCAGACGTGATCAGTGTATGTCAGCCACGTGATCAGTGCATGATAGCCACGTGATCAGTGCATGATCAGTCACGTGATCAGTGCATGATCAGTTACGTGATCAGTGCATGATCAGCCACGTGATCAGTGCATGATCAGCCACGTGATCAGTGCATGATCAGTCACGTGATCAGTGCATGATCAGTCACGTGACCAGTACATGGTAGTCACGTGATCATTGCATGATCAGCCACGTGATCAGTGCATGATAGCCACGTGATCAGTGCATGATAGCCACGTGATCAGTGCATGATCAGTCATGTGATACGTGTGATCAGCCACGTGATCAGTGCATGATATCCACGTGATCAGTGCATGACAGCCACGTGATCAGTGCATGATAGCCACGTGATCAGTGCATGATCAGTCACGTGATTCATGTGTGATCAGCCACGTGATCAGTGCATGATGAGCCACGTGATCAGTGCATGATCAATTACGTGATCAGTGCATGATCAGTCACGTGACCAGTACATGGTTGCTACGTGATCGTTGCATGATCAGCCACGTGAGCAGTGCATGATAGCCACGTGATCAGTGCATGATCAGTCACGTGATCAGTGCATGATCAGTCACGTGAACAGTGCATGATCATTTACGTGATCTGTGCATGATCAGTCACGTGACCAGTATATGGTTGCTACGTGATCATTCCATGACGAGCCACGTGAGCAGTGCATGATAGCCACGTGATGTGTGCATGAGTTACGTGAGCAGAGTATGATCAGCCACGTGATCAGTGCATGAGTGCCACGTGATCAGTGCATGATATGTCACGTGACAGGTGTGTGATCAGCCACGTGAACAGTGCATTTTCAGCCACGTGATCAGTGCATGATAGCCACGTGATCAGTGCATGATCAGTTACGTGAGCAGTGTATGATCAGCCACGTGATCAGTGCATGGTCAGACACGTGAACAGTGTATGATCAGCCACGTGATCAGTGCATGATATCCAAGTGATCAGTGCATGATCATCACGTGATCAGTGTATGATCAGCCACGTGAACAGTGCATGCTCAGTCACGTGATCAGGGCCTGCTGAGCTGCGTGATTACTGTCTGCTCATCTGCTTGACAATTGCCAGCTGAGCTGCACGATTCCTGCCTGTCATCTGCTTGACAATTGCCAGCTGTGCTGCGTAATTCCTGCCTGCTCAGCTGCTTGATTATTGCCAGCTGAGCAGCATGATTCCTCACACCTGAGTTCCCTGATTATTGCCTGCTGACTGTTTGATTCGTGCCTACTCAGCTCTTTGTTTATTGCCTCCAGAGGCACATGATCAGTGTATGATAGCAAACATGATCAGCGCATGATCAGTCACATGAACAGCGCCATTAAGTCACGTGATCACTACATGATAGTCATGTGATCAGTCCATGCTCAGTCACGGTATCAGTGCATGATCAGCCACGTGATCAGTGCATGATCTGTCACAAGATCAGTGTATGATCATCCACGTGATCAGTGCATGGGCAGTCATGTGATCAGTGCATGATATAGGCGTGAACAGTGCATGATCAGTCACGTGATCAGTGCATGATAGCCACGTGATCAGTGCATGATCAGTCACCTGATGGGTGTATGATCATTCGCGTGACCTGTACATGGTAGCTACATGATCATTGCATGATCAGCCACGTGAGTAGTGCATGATAGCCACGTGATCAGTGCATGATCAGTCACGTGATCAGTGCATGATCAGTCATGTGACCAGTACATGGTAGCTGCGTGATCATGCATGATCAGCCACGTGATCAGTGCATGATAGCCACGTGATCAGTGCATGATCAGTCACGTGATCAGTGCATGATCAGTCACGTGATCAGTGCATGATCAGCCACGTGATCAGTGCATGATCTGTCACGTGATTAGTGTATGATCATCCACGTGATCAGTGCATGATCAGTCACGTGATCAGTGCATGATCAGACGTGATCAGTGCATGATCAGTCACGTGATCAGTGCATGATCAGCCACGTGATCAGTGCATGATCAGTCACGTGATGGGTGCATGATCATTCACGTGACCAGTACATGGTAGCTACGTGATCATTGCATGATCAGCCACGTGATCAGTGCATGATAGCCACGTGATCAGTGCATGATCAGTCACGTGATCAGTGCATGATCAGTCACGTGATCAGTGCATGGTAGCTGCGTGATCATGCATGATCAGCCACGTGATCAGTGCATGATAGCCACGTGATCAGTGCATGATCAGTCACGTGATCAGTGCATGATCAGCCACGTGATCAGTGCATGATCAGCCACGTGATCAGTGCATGATCAGCCACGTGATCAGTGCATGATCAGCCACGTGATCAGTGCATGATCAGTCACGTGATCAGTGCATGATCAGTCACGTGATCAGTGCATGATCAGTTACGTGATCAGTGCATGATCAGCCACGTGATCAGTGCATGATCAGCCACGTGATCAGTGCATGATCAGTCATGATCAGTGCATGATCAGCCACGTGATCAGTGCATGATAGCATGATCAGCATGATCACGTGATCAGTGCATGATAGCCACGTGATCAGTGCATGATAGCCCGTGATCAGTGCATGATCAGTCATGTGATACGTGTGTGATGCCACGTGATCAGTGCATGATATCCACGTGATCAGTGCATGACAGCCACGTGATCAGTGCATGATAGCCACGTGATCAGTGCATGATCAGTCACGTGATCATGTGTGATCAGCCACGTGATCAGTGCATGATGAGCCACGTGATCAGTGCATGATCAATTCAGTGATCAGTGCATGATCAGTCACGTGACCAGTGCATGGTTGCTACGTGATCGTTGCATGATCAGCCACGTGAGCAGTGCATGATAGCCACGTGATCAGTGCATGATCGATCACGTGATCAGTGCATGATCAGTCACGTGATCAGTGCATGATCAGCCACGTGATCAGTGCATGATCAGTCACGTGACCAGTATATGGTTGCTACGTGATCATTCCATGACAGCCACGTGAGCAGTGCATGATAGCCACGTGATGTGTGCATGAGTTACGTGAGCAGAGTATGATCAGCCACGTGATCAGTGCATGAGTGCCACGTGATCAGTGCATGATATGTCACGTGACAGGTGTGTGATCAGCCACGTGAACAGTGCATGTTCAGCCACGTGATCAGTGCATGATAGCCACGTGATCAGTGCATGATCAGTTACGTGAGCAGTGTATGATCAGCCACGTGATCAGTGCATGGTCAGACACGTGATCAGTGTATGATCAGCCACGTGATCAGTGCATGATATCCAAGTGATCAGTGCATGATCATCACGTGATCAGTGTAGAATAAGCCACGTGAACAGTGCATGCTCAGTCACGTGATCAGGGCCTGCTGAGCTGCGTGATTACTGTCTGCTCATCTGCTTGACAATTGCCAGCTGAGCTGCACGATTCCTGCCTGTCATCTGCTTGACAATTGCCAGCTGTGCTGCGTAATTCCTGCCTGCTCAGCTGCTTGATTATTGCCAGCTGAGCAGCATGATTCCTCACCTGAGTTCCATGATTATTGCCTGCTGACTGTTTGATTCGTGCCTACTCAGCTCTTTGTTTATTGCCTCCAGAGGCACATGATCAGTGTATGATAGCAAACATGATCAGCGCATGATCAGTCACATGAACAGCGCCATTAAGTCACGTGATCACTACATGATAGTCATGTGATCAGTCCATGCTCAGTCACGGTATCAGTGCATGATCAGCCACGTGATCAGTGCATGATCTGTCACAAGATCAGTGTATGATCATCCACGTGATCAGTGCATGGGCAGTCATGTGATCAGTGCATGATATAGACGTGATCAGTGCATGATCAGTCCGTGATCAGTGCATGATAGCCACGTGATCAGTGCATGATCAGTCACCTGATGGGTGTATGATCATTCACGTGACCTGTACATAGTAGCTACATGATCATTGCATGATCAGCCACGTGAGTAGTGCATGATAGCCACGTGATCAGTGCATGATCAGTCACGTGATCAGTGCATGATCAGTCATGTGACCAGTGCATGGTAGCTGCGTGATCATGGCATGATCAGCCACGTGATCAGTGCATGATAGCCACGTGATCAGTGCATGATCAGTCACGTGATCAGTGCATGATCAGTCACGTGATCAGTGCATGATCAGCCACGTGATCAGTGCATGATCAGTCACGTGATCAGTGCATGATCATCCACGTGATCAGTGCGGGATCAGTCACGTGATCAGTGCATGATATCACGTGATCAGTGCATGATCAGTCACGTGATCAGTGCATGATGCCACGTGATCAGTATGATCAGTCACCTGATGGGTGCATGATCATTCACGTGACCTGTGCATGGTAGCTACATGATCATTGCATGATCAGCCACGTGATCAGTGCATGATAGCCACGTGATCAGTGCATGATCAGTCACGTGATCAGTGCATGATCAGTCACGTGATCAGTGCATGGTAGCTGTGATCATTGCATGATCAGCCACGTGATCAGTGCATGATCAGCCACGTGATCAGTGCATGATCAGTCACGTGATCAGTGCATGATCAGTCACGTGATCAGTGCATGATCAGCCACGTGATCAGTGCATGATCAGGCACGTGATCAGTGCATGATCAGCCACGTGATCAGTGCATGATCAGCCACGTGATCAGTGCATGATCAGTCACGTGATCAGTGCATGATCAGTTACGTGATCAGTGCATGATCAGCCACGTGATCAGTGCATGATCAGCCACGTGATCAGTGCATGATCAGTTACGTGATCAGTGCATGATCAGTCACGTGATCAGTACATGATAGCTACGTGATCAGTGCATGATCAGCCACGTGATCAGTGCATGATAGCCACGTGATAACTGCATGATAGCCACGTGATCAGTGCATGATCAGTCATGTGATACGTGTGTGATCAGCCACGTGATCAGAGCATGATATCCACGTGATCAGTGCATGATAGCCACGTGATCAGTGCATGATAGCCACGTGATCAGTGCATGATCAGTCACGTGATACATGTGTGATCAGCCACGTGATCAGTGCATGATGAGCCACGTGATCAGTGCAGGATCAATTACGTGATCAGTGCATGATCAGTCACGTGACCAGTACATGGTTGCTACGTGATCGTTGCATGATCAGCCACGTGAGCAGAGCATGATAGCCACGTGATCAGTGCATGATCAGTCACGTGAACAGTGCATGATCATTTACGTGATCTGTGCATGATCAGTCACGTGACCAGTATATGGTTGCTACGTGATCATTCCATGACGAGCCACGTGAGCAGTGCATGATAGCCCCGTGATGTGTGCATGAGTTACGTGAGCAGAGTATGATCAGCCACGTGATCAGTGCATGAGTGCCACGTGATCAGTGCATGATATGTCACGTGACAGGTGTGTGATCAGCCACGTGAACAGTGCATGTTCAGCCACGTGATCAGTGCATGATAGCCACGTGATCAGTGCATGATCAGTTACGTGAGCAGTGTATGATCAGCCACGTGATCAGTGCATGGTCAGACACGAGAACAGTGTATGATCAGCCACGTGATCAGTGCATGATATCCAAGTGATCAGTGCATGATCATCACGTGATCAGTGTATGATCAGCCACGTGAACAGTGCATGCTCAGTCACGTGATCTGGGCCTGCTGAGCTGCGTGATTACTGTCTGCTCATCTGCTTGACAATTGCCAGCTGAGCTGCACGATTCCTGCCTGTCATCTGCTTGACAATTGCCAGCTGTGCTGCGTAATTCCTGCCTGCTCAGCTGCTTGATTATTGCCAGCTGAGCAGCATGATTCCTCACCTGAGTTCCATGATTATTGCCTGCTGACTGTTTGATTCGTGCCTACTCAGCTCTTTGTTTATTGCCTCCAGAGGCACATGATCAGTGTATGAGCAAACATGATCAGCGCATGATCAGTCACATGATCAGCGCCATTAAGTCACGTGATCACTGCATGATAGTCATGTGATCAGTCCATGCTCAGTCACGGTATCAGTGCATGATCAGCCACGTGATCAGTGCATGATCTGTCACAAGATTAGTGTATGATCATCCGCGTGATCAGTGCATGGGCAGTCATGTGATCAGTGCATGATATAGGCGTGAACAGTGCATGATCAGTCTCGTGATCAGTGCATGATAGCCACGTGATCAGTGCATGATCAGTCACCTGATGGGTGTATGATCATTCACGTGACCTGTACATGGTAGCTTCATGATCATTGCATGATCAGCCACGTGAGTAGTGCATGATAGCCACGTGATCACTGCATGATCAGTCACGTGATCAGTGCATGATCAGTCATGTGACCAGTACATGGTAGCTGCGTGATCATGGCATGATCAGCCACGTGAGCAGTGCATGATAGCCACGTGATCAGTGCATGATCAGTCACGTGATCAGTGCATGATCAGTCACGTGATCAGTGCATGATCAGCCACGTGATCAGTGCATGATCAGTCACGTGATCAGTGCATGATCAGCCACGTGATCAGTGCATGACAGTCACGTGATCAGTGTATGATCAGCCACTGATCAGTGCATGATAGCCACGTGATCAGTGCATGATCAGTCACGTGATCAGTACTGCATGATAAATTATGTGATCAGTGCATGATCAGCCACGTGATCAGTGCATGATCAGCCACGTGATCAGTGCATGATCAGTTACGTGATCAGTGCATGATCAATTCGTGATCAGTGCATGATAGCCACGTGATCAGTGCATGATCAGCCACGTGATCAGTGCATGATAGCCACGTGATCAGTGCATGATAACCACGTGATCAGTGCATGATCAGACGTGATCAGTGCATGATCAGTCCGTGATCAGTGCATGATCAGCCACGTGATCAGTGCGCCAGGCACGTGATCAGTGTATGTCAGCCACGTGATCAGTGCATGATCAGCACGTGATCAGTGCATGATCAGCCACGTGATCAGTGCATGATCAGTTACGTGATCAGTGCATGATCAGCCACGTGATCAGTGCATGTTCAGCACGTGATCATTGCCTGATCAGCCACGTGATCAGTGCATGATAGCCACGTGATCAGTGCATGATAGCCACGTGATCAGTGTATGATCAGCCACGTGATCAGTGCATGCTCAGTCACGTGATCTGGGCCTGCTGAGCTGCGTGATTACTGTCTGCTCATCTGCTTGACAATTGCCAGCTGAGCTGCACGATTCCTGAATGCTCAGCTGCTTGATTATTGCCAGCTGAGCAGCATGATTCCTCACACTGTGTTCCATGATTATTGCACTGACTGTTTGATTCGTGCCTACTCAGCTCTTTGTTTATTGCCTCCAGAGGCACATGATCAGTGTATGATAGCAAACATGATCAGCGCATGATCAGTCACATGATCAGCGCCATGATCCGTGATCACTGCATGATAGTCATGTGATCAGTCCATGCTCAGTCGCGGTATCAGTGCATGATCAGCCACGTGATCAGTGCATGATCTGTCACAAGTTAGTGTATGATCATGCACGTGATCAGTGCATGATCATCATGTGATCAGTGAATGATATAGACGTGAACAGTGCATGATCAGTGTGTGATCAGTGCATGATAGCCACGTGATCAGTGCATGATCAGTCACCTGATGGGTGCATGATCATTCACGTGACTGCATGCATGGTCTACATGATCATTGCATGATCACCACGAGTAGTTCATGATAGCCACGTGATCACATGATGATCATTGATCAGTGCATGATCAGTCATGTGACCAGTACATGGTAGACTGCAGCGTGATCATGGCATGATCAGCCACGTGAGCATCAGTGCATGATAGCCACGTGATCAGTGCATGATCAGTCACGTGATCTTGCATGGTAGCCACGTGATCATTGCCTGATCAGCCACGTGATCAGTGCATGATAGCCACGTGATCAGTGCATGATAGCCACGTGATCAGTGTATGATCAGCCACGTGAACAGTGCATGCTCAGTCACGTGATCTGGGCCTGCTGAGCTACGTGATTACTGTCTGTCTGTGACAGTGCCAGCTGAGCTGCACGATTCCTGAATGCTCAGCTGTGATTTGCCAACTGAGCAGCATGATTCCTCACACCTGTGTTCCATGATTATTGCCTGCTGACTGTTTGATTAGTGCCTACTCAGCTCTTTGTTTATTGCCTCCAGAGGCACATGATCAGTGTATGATAGCAAACATGATCAGCGCATGATCAGTCACATGATCAGCGCCATTAAGTCACGTGATCACTACATGATAGTCATGTGATCAGTCCATGCTCAGTCACGGTGATCAGTGCATGATCATGCGTGATCAGTGCATGAACTGTCACAAGATTAGTGTATGATCATCCATGTGATCAGTGCACCGATCCATGTGATCAGTGCATGATATAGGCGTGAACAGTGCATGATCAGTCTCGTGATCAGTGCATGATAGCCACGTGATCAGTGCATGATCAGTCACCTGATGGGTGTATGATCATTCACGTGACCTGTACATGGTAGCTACATGATCATTGCATGATCAGCCACGTGAGTAGTTCATGATAGCCACGTGATCACTGCATGATCAGTCACGTGATCAGTGCATGATCAGTCATGTGACCAGTACATGGCAGCTGCGTGATCATGGCATGATCAGCCACGTGAGCAGTGCATGATAGCCACGTGATCAGTGCATGATCAGACACGAGATCAGTGCATGATCAGTCACGTGATCAGTGCATGATCAGCCACGTGATCAGTGCATGATCAGCCACATGATCAGTGCATGATCAATTTCGTGCTCAGTGCATGATCAGTTACGTGACCAGTACAAGGTAGCTACGTGATCATTGCCTGATAAGCCACGTGATCAGTGCATGATAGCCACGTGATCAGTGCATGATCAGCCACGTGATCAGTGCATGATCAGTCACGTGATACGTGTGTGATCAGCCACATGATCAGTGCATGATATCCACGTGATCAGTGCATGACAGCCACGTGATCAGTGCATGAGAGCCACGTGATCAGTGCAGTCAGTACGTGATCATGTGTGATCAGCCACGTGATCAGTGCATGATCAGCCACGTGATCAGTACATGGTGCTACGTGATCGTTGCATGATCAGCCACGTGAGCAGAGCATGATGGCATGATCAGTCACGTGATCAGTGCATGATCAGTCACGTGCAGTGCATGATCATTCACGTGATCTTTGCATGATCAGTCATTACCAGTATATGGTTGCTACGTGATCTTTCCATGACGAGCCACGTGAGCGGTGCATGATAGCCGCGTGATGTGTGCATGAGTTACGTGAGCAGAGTATGATCAGCCACGTGATCAGTGCATGAGTGCCACGTGATCAGTGCATGATATGTCACGTGACAGGTGTGTGATCAGCCACGTGAACAGTGCATGTTCAGCCACGTGATCAGTGCATGATAGCCACGTGATCAGTGCATGATCAGTTACGTGAGCAGTGTATGATCAGCCACGTGATCAGTGCATGGTCAGACACGTGAACAGTGTATGATCAGCCACGTGATCAGTGCATGATATCCAAGTGATCAGTGCATGATCATCACGTGATCAGTGTATGATCAGCCACGTGAACAGTGCATGCTCAGTCACGTGATCTGGGCCTGCTGAGCTGCGTGATTACTGTCTGCTCATCTGCTTGACAATTGCCAGCTGAGCTGCACGATTCCTGCCTGTCATCTGCTTGACAATTGCCAGCTGTGCTGCGTAATTCCTGCCTGCTCAGCTGCTTGATTATTGCCAGCTGAGCAGCATGATTCCTCACACCTGTGTTCCATGATTATTGCCTGCTGACTGTTTGATTCGTACCTACTCAGCTCTTTGTTTATTGCCTCCAGAGGCACATGATCAGTGTATGATAGCAAACATGATCAGCGCATGATCAGTCACATGATCAGCGCCATTAAGTCACGTGATCACTACATGATAGTCATGTGATCAGTCCATGCTCAGTCACGGTATCAGTGCATGATCAGCCACGTGATCAGTGCATGATCTGTCACAAGATTAGTGTATGATCATCCACGTGATCAGTGCACGGCAGTCATGTGATCAGTGCATGATATACGTGACAGTGCATGATCAGTCTACGTGATCAGTGCATGATAGCCACGTGATCAGTGCATGATCAGTCACCTGATGGGTGTATGATCATTCACGTGACCTGTACATGGTAGCTACATGATCATTGCATGATCAGCCACGTGATCAGTGCATGATAGCCACGTGATCACTGCATGATCAGTCCCGTGATCAGTGCATGATCAGTCATGTGACCAGTACATGGTAGCTGCGTGATCATGGCATGATCAGCCACGTGAGCAGTGCATGATAGCCACGTGATCAGTGCATGATCAGCACGTGATCAGTGCATGATCAGTCACGTGATCAGTGCATGATCAGCCACGTGATCAGTGCATGATCAGTCACGTGATCAGTGCATGATCAGCCACGTGATCAGTGCATGATCAGGCACGTGATCAGTGTATGTCAGCCACGTGATCAGTGCATGATAGCCGTGATCAGTGTGATCAGTCACGTGATCAGTGCATGATCAGTTACGTGATCAGTGCATGATCAGCACGTGATCAGTGCATGATCAGCCACGTGATCAGTGCATGATCAGTTACGTGCTCAGTGCATGATCAGTCACGTGACCAGTACAAGGTAGCTACGTGATCATTGCATGATCAGCCCGTGATCAGTGCATGATAGCCACGTGATCAGTGCATGATCACCACGTGATCAGTGCATGATAGCAACGTGATCAGTGCATGATCAGTCATGTGATCGTGCATGATCAGCCACGTGATCAGTGCATGATATCACGTGATCAGTGCATGACAGCCACGTGATCAGTGCATGAGAGCCACGTGATCAGTGCATGATCAGTCACGTGATCAGTGTGATCAGCCACGTGATCAGTGCATGATGAGCCACGTGATCAGTGCATGATAATTACGTGATCAGTGCATGATCAGTCACGTGACCAGTGCATGGTTGCTACGTGATCGTTGCATGATCAGCCACGTGAGCAGTGCATGATAGCCACGTGATCAGTGCATGATCAGTCACGTGATCAGTGCATGATCAGTCACGTGATCAGTGCATGATCAGTTACGTGATCAGTATGATCAGTCACGTGATCAGTGCATGGTTGCCACGTGATCATTCCATGACAGCCACGTGAGCAGTGCATGATAGCACGTGATCAGTGCATGATCAGCGTGTCACAGTGATGATCAGCCACGTGATCAGTGCATGATAGCCACGTGATCAGTGTGATCAGTACGTGATCAGTGTATGATCAGCCACGTGATCAGTGCATGATATCCAAGTGATCAGTACATGATCATCACGTGATCAGTGTATGATCAGCCACGTGACAGTGCATGCTCAGTCGTGATCTGGGCCTGCTGAGCTGCATGATTACTGTCTGCTCATCTGCTTGACAATTGCCAGCTGAGCTGCACGATTCCTGCCTGCTCAGCTGCTTGATTATTGCCAGCTGAGCAGCATGATTCCTCACACCTGTGTTCCATGATTATTGCCTGCTGACTGTTTGATTCGTGCTACTCAGCTCTTTGTTTATTGCCTCCAGAGGCACATGATCAGTGTGATAGCAAACATGATCAGCGCATGATCAGTCACATGATCAGCGCCATTAAGTCACGTGATCATGATAGTCATGTGATCAGTCCATGCTCAGTCACGGTATCAGTGCATGATCAGCCACGTGATCAGTGCATGATCTGTCACAAGATTAGTGTATGATCATGCACGTGATCAGTGCACGGGCAGTCATGTGATCAGTGCATGATATAGACGTGAACAGTGCATGATCAGTCTCGTGATCAGTGCATGATAGCCACGTGATCAGTGCATGATCAGTCACCTGATGGGTGTATGATCATTCACGTGACCTGTACATAGTAGCTACATGATCATTGCATGATCAGCCACGTGAGTAGTTCATGATAGCCACGTGATCACTGCATGATCAGTCCCGTGATCAGTGCATGATCAGTCATGTGACCAGTACATGGTAGCTACGTGATCATGGCATGATCAGCCACGTGAGCAGTGCATTATAGCCACGTGATCAGTGCATGATCAGACACGAGATCAGTGCATGATCAGTCACGTGATCAGTGCATGATCAGCCACGTGATCAGTGCATGACCAGGCACGTGATCAGTGTATGTCCAGCCAAGTGATCAGTGCATGATAGCCACGTGATCAGTGCATGATCAGTCACGTGATCAGTGCATGATCAGTTATGTGATCAGTGTATGATCAGCCACGTGATCAGTGCATGATCAGCCACATGATCAGTGCATGATCAGTTACGTGATCAGTGCATGATCAGCCACGTGATCAGTACATGGTAGCCACGTGATCAGTGCATGATCAGCACATGATCAGTGCATGATCAGCCACGTGATCAGTGCATGATAGCCACGTGATCAGTGCATGATCAGTCATGTGATCATGTGTGATCAGCCACGTGATCAGTGCATGATATCACGTGATCAGTGCATGACAGCCACGTGATCAGTGCATGATCAGCCACGTGATCAGTGCATGATCAGTCACGTGATCATGTGTGATCAGCCACGTGATCAGTGCATGATGAGCCACGTGATCAGTGCAGGATCAATTACGTGATCAGTGCATGATCAGTCACGTGACCAGTGTACATGGTTGCTACGTGATCGTTGCATGATCAGCCACGTGAGCAGAGCATGATAGCCACGTGGTCAGTGCATGATCAGTCACGTGATCAGTGCATGATCATCACGTTGTGCATGATCATTCGTGATCTTTGCATGATCAGTCACGTGACCAGTATATGGTACTACGTGATCATTCATGACAGCCACGTGGCCGCAGTGCATGATAGCCCACGTGATCAGTGCATGAGTTGCGTGAGCAGTATGATCAGCCACGTGATCAGTGCATGATCAGTGCCACGTGATCAGTGCATGATCAATGCGTGACAGTGTGTGATCAGCCATGATCAGTGCATGATCAGCCACGTGATCAGTGCATGATAGCCACGTGATCAGTGCATGATCAGAACGTGATCAGTGTATGATCAGCACGTGATCAGTGCATGATATCCAAGTGATCAGTGCATGATCATCAGGTGATCAGTGTAGAATAAGCCACGTGAACAGTGCATGCTCAGTCACGTGATAAGGGCCTGCTGAGCTGCGTGATTACTGTCTGCTCATCTGCTTGACAATTGCCAGCTGAGCTGCACGATTCCTGCCTGTCATCTGCTTGACAATTGCCAGCTGTGCTGCGTAATTCCTGCCTGCTCAGCTGCTTGATTATTGCCAGCTGAGCAGCATGATTCCTCACACTGAGTTCCATGATTATTGCCTGCTGACTGTTTGATTCGTGCCTACTCAGCTCTTTGTTTATTGCCTCCAGAGGCACATGATCAGTGTATGATAGCAAACATGATCAGCGCATGATCAGTCACATGATCAGCGCCATTAAGTCACGTGATCACTACATGATAGTCATGTGATCAGTCCATGCTCAGTCACGGTATCAGTGCATGATCAGCCACGTGATCAGTGCATGATCAGTCACAAGATTAGTGTATGATCAGCACGTGATCAGTGCATGACAGTCATGTGATCAGTGCATGATATAGGCGTGAACAGTGCATGATCAGTCACGTGATCAGTGCATGATAGCCACGTGATCAGTGCATGATCAGTCACCTGATGGGTGTATGATCATTGCGTGACCTGTACATGTGCAGCCCATGATCAGTGCATGATCAGCCACGTGATCAGTGCATGATAGCCACGTGATCAGTGCATGATCAGTCACGTGATCAGTGCATGATCAGTCACGTGATCAGTGCATGGTAGCTGCGTGATCAGTGGCATGATCAGCCACGTGATCAGTGCATGATAGCCACGTGATCAGTGCATGATCAGTCACGTGATCAGTGCATGATCAGTCACGTGATCAGTGCATGATCAGCCACGTGATCAGTGCATGATCTGTCACAAGATCAGTGTATGATCATCCACGTGATCAGTGCATGGGCAGTCATGTGATCAGTGCATGATATAGGCGTGAACAGTGCATGATCAGTCTCGTGATCAGTGCATGATAGCCACGTGATCAGTGCATGATCAGTCACGTGATGGGTGTATGATCATTCCGTGACCTGTACATAGTAGCTACATGATCAGTGCATGATCAGCCACGTGAGTAGTTCATGATAGCCACGTGATCACTGCATGATCAGTCACGTGATCAGTGCATGATCAGTCACGTGATCAGTGCATGATCAGCCACAGAGATCAGTGCATGATCAGTCACGTGATCAGTGCATGATCAGCCACGTGATCAGTGCATGACCAGGCACGTGATCAGTGTATGATCCAGCCAAGTGATCAGTGCATGATAGCCACGTTGATCCAGTGCATGATCAGTCACGTGATCAGTGCATGATCAGTTACGTGATCAGTGTATGATCAGCCACGTGATCAGTGCATGATCAGCCACATGATCATGCATGATCAATTACGTGATCAGTGCATGATCAGTCATGTGACCAGTACAAGGTAGCTACGTGATCATTGCCTGATCAGCATGCGTGATCAGTGCATGATAACCACGTGATCAGTGCATGATAGCCACGTGATCAGTGCATGATCAGTCATGGAAATGCGTGTGTGATCAGCCACATGATCAGTGCATGATATCCGCGTGATCAGTGCATGACAGCCACGTGATCAGTGCATGAGAGCCACGGGATCAGTGCATGATCAGTCACGTGATACATGTGTGATCAGCCACGTGATCAGTGCATGATGAGCACGTGATCAGTGCAGGATCAATTACGTGATCAGTGCATGATCAGTCACGTGACCAGTATATGGTTGCTACGTGATCGTTGCATGATCAGCCACGTGAGCAGAGCATGATAGCCACGTGATCAGTGCATGATCAGTCACGTGATCAGTACATGATCAGTCACGTGAACAGTGCATGATCATTTACGTGATCTTTGCATGATCAGTCACGTTACCAGTATATGGTTGCTACGTGATCATTCCATGACGAGCCACGTGAGCAGTGCATGATAGCCACGTGATGTGTGCATGAGTTATGTGAGCAGAGTATGATCAGCCACGTGATCAGTGCATGAGTTGCACGTGATCAGTGCATGATATTTCACGTGACAGGTGTGTGATCAGCCACGTGAACAGTGCATGTTCAGCCACGTGATCAGTGCATGATAGCCACGTGATCAGTGCATGATCAGTTACGTGAGCAGTGTATGATCAGCCTGATCAGTGCATGGTCAGACACGTGAACAGTGTATGATCAGCCACGTGATCAGTGCATGATATCCAAGTGATCAGTGCATGATCATCACGTGATCAGTGTATGATCAGCCACGTGAACAGTGCATGCTCAGTCACGTGATCAGGGCCTGCTGAGCTGCGTGATTACTGTCTGCTCATCTGCTTGACAATTGCCAGCTGAGCTGCACGATTCCTGCCTGTCATCTGTGACAATTGCCAGCTGTGCTGCGTAATTCCTGCCTGCTCAGCTGCTTGATTATTGCCAGCTGAGCAGCATGATTCCTCACACCTGAGTTCCATGATTATTGCCTGCTGACTGTTTGATTCGTGCCTACTCAGCTCTTTGTTTATTGCCTCCAGAGGCACATGATCAGTGTATGATAGCAAACATGATCAGCGCATGATCAGTCACATGATCAGCGCCATTAAGTCACGTGATCACTACATGATAGTCATGTGATCAGTCCATGCTCAGTCACGGTATCAGTGCATGATCAGCCACGTGATCAGTGCATGATCTGTCACAAGATTAGTGTGATCATCCACGTGATCAGTGCATGGGCAGTCATGTGATCAGTGCATGATATAGGCGTGAACAGTGCATGATCAGTCTCGTGATCAGTGCATGATAGCCACGTGATCAGTGCATGATCAGTCACCTGATGGGTGTATGATCATTCACGTGACCTGTACATAGTAGCTACATGATCATTGCATGATCAGCCACGTGAGTAGTTCATGATAGCCACGTGATCAGTGCATGATCAGTCACGTGATCAGTGCATGATCAGTCATGTGACCAGTACATGATAGCTGCGTGATCATGGCATGATCAGCCACGTGACAGTGCATGATGCACGTGATCAGTGCATGAGTCAGTCACGTGATCAGTGCATGATCAGCCACGTGATCAGTGCATGATCAGCCACGTGATCAGTGCATGATCACACGTGATCAGTGCATGATAGTCACGTGATCAGTGCATGATCAGCCACGTGATCAGTGCATGATAGTCACGTGATCAGTGCCTGCTGAGCTGCGTGATTACTGTCTGCTCATGTGCTTGACAAATTGCCAGCTGTGCTGCATGATTCCTGCCTGCTCAGCTGCTTGATCATTGCCAGCTGAGCAGCATGATTCCGCACACCTGTGTTCCATGATTATTGCCTGCTGACTGTTTGATCAGTGCCTGACTCAGCTCTTTGTTCATTGCATCCAGATGCACATGATCAGTGTATGATAGCAAACATGATCAGCGCATGATCAGTCACATGATCAATGCATTAAGTCACGTGATCACTACATGATAGTCATGTGATCAGTCCATGATCAGTCACGGTATCAGTGCATGATCAGCCACGTGATCAGTGCATGATCAGTCACAAGATTAGTGTATGATCATGCACGTGATCAGTGCATGGGCAGTCATGTGATCAGTGCATGATATGATGAA